>NC_056735.1:173337108-173422108 GCF_019279795.1 Protopterus annectens | reverse complement strand
TTCCTATGAATCCTTAGCTTCCATAATATAATTATTTTTAAACCATACTTTTAAGTACTTCATTTTATTATTTCCCCATACATATGGGTATTGCAGAACCAATTCATATGGAGGAATCTTTGAGCCTGCATGTTAGTGGTTTTGTACTTATCCTAGTGTATGGTGGGATAGTTGAAATCACCCATTAATATGGTATTTGACTGCATTGTGTGTGATTCCAGTACATTCAAGTATGTGGTATGGTGACCCTGGGCATATACCTAGCAAGTTTATGGTATGGGACTTGACATAAAGTTTATTGGACATGGATTAGCACAAGCGTGTCATATTGTTTGATCATTGTTGAGATGTGCTTAATTTTTATGTAGATTGATCTAAATGTGTGGTATTTATTATAGCCTTGTACTGCCAGTGTGCCTTCTGTGGCTTTAAACCATGCCTCAGTAACTGCACAGATGTCAACACTCTCCAGGGTTAGGAGTGCTTCCAGCGACTGGAGCTTCTTGTTGAGATTCCTGACATTGAGCAGTAACACCTTTAGTTCATCGTGAATGGAATTTACTAGGTTGGAATGTTTATCAGATTGGCATTGCCTAAAAAGGCAATGTAGAGGTAGATAATGATTTGGCAGGTGTATGTAATGTTACCAGTTTTATGAACATATAGAAGGTCACTCTGGACAGAGTCACTTAAGGCGTTGTACGCTGGGTATAGGCCATACCACAGAAGTCAGTAGGCAACAGAAAATGAGAGAGTTTGAAGATATTCTGTGGAGGTCTTAGAAATTGGACATTTGATTTTCTTGGTGGAGAACCATTGGGGGTCTTTCAAAATGGATCGTGTCTGGAGAAGTAAACACCAAAGGGTGTGTTATATTCTATTATGGGGCTAATATGGGAGGAGTGCATGTGTCATTGGCTAACAGGTAGCATACTAACCTTTGGTGCTAGAAGATCAGAATGCTGTGGAGGGTTTCCCACACCAGGTACTTGGATTCATTTTCCTATACTGATACTGAAGTGCAGTATGTGGAGAGGGGGGTGCAGCATTGCTGTGAGTGCCGTCCTTTGTATGATATATTAAACTGAGGTGCCATTAGCTTGAGTTTGTCAGAGCACATGTTGATGCAAAAGGTCTCATAGCACTTACTGAAAAAAAAGGGTAGAGGAAGTTCTCCAAATGCTCTGACCAAATTTCTTCAAGTCAGTATTAATATTGTCTCGGGTCTCTCCTTAAAAAGAGGGCAGTGGCCTACTGGGACTAACCCAGTCACCAAAAAGTAAATAACTGACATCTCTATACCTATGAGAAATAGCTTTAGTAGTCAGCATGGCTCAGTAGAAAGACTTTCTAAGGACACGTAGATAGAAGGTGGTCGAAGGAGAGCTCATTGTTCACAGTAGTGCTCTTCTCCCTAAATGTTGATTGTCAGTGGGGTGTCACTTTTGTGGTATGTGCATGGATGCTCATGTTTTTTTTAAAGAACATGGCATACTCTTAGCATATACGTTTTGGTTATGATGTTGATACTATTTGTTTGTACTTGTTTTACCACTGTGTAGGATCAGGGAATCCACAGAATTGATGATGGCTCCAAGTTTGAAATAATCTGTGATCCTGGTCATCAAAAGACTTCTGACATCAGCTTGGGCATATGAAAAGTAAATATGGAAGCAGACCCAAAGGTGAGTCCTGGGGGGTGGGGGATCCCACTAATAGTGAGCTTTTCAGAGGAGACAGTCTGACTCCATCCTGATTTGCTGTGTTCTGCTTGTGAGCCGCTGTTAGACTGAGGGTGTTCTTAGTGAGTTCACTATAGTATATTAAGGTAGAATAATAGGCCTGAAAATATAGTCAGACTTGTGTTTTCATGTATATATTCAGTTTCAAGGAAAGACCGTTCATTGGAAAGGAAAAGATAATCTTGCTTGCTAAGCACGAGATGTACAGAAATAAGTTTTCAGGGAGAGCTATGAATGTTCCTTTCTCAAGGGAAAGATATGAGTACTTGCAATGGAATGATAGGTAAAGAATAGACTGAGGCAAATGCAAGACAAGGTTTGGAAATCAAGGCTAAAGAGGCGTGTAAAACATTACAGGGTTTTGGTTTTATTAGGATATACTTCAGACACTGTCAGTGAAGTCAGTGTTAGCTTTTGGACTGATATGTAAAAGGGTCTTTACAGTACAAACACTCGAGCCTGAGTACAGACGTCAGACCAAATATCCATACTATTCAGAGGGAAAACACTGTTTCAGTTGATACTATTCAGGAGAATCAGAATATAGGTGCAGAAACTTTGGATATATTTATCAACACTGTTATTGTTCAGCATTCCAAAATTTCTAAAGACTGCTATTGTTTGTCAGCATTGTTATTGAAGACAGTATTCAGGTATTGTCAACATCTATTAAAGCATTATTAATCGAACTACAGCATGTGTAGACTTTATTGAGAAAGTACAAAAAGACTTGGCCCATAAAGGAGAGACTGGCCATGTATAGTTAACAGATAGACTTTCATTCCAGTCTCATTTTAATTGTTTCCATTTAATTCCTGTATACAGCAGTCTTCTCAATTCTTTCAGCCACTATTGCAAGTCATGAGGTAAAAATAAGGGTTTGCATTTAGTTTGATTGGTTTGCCTATAATGTCTGAGTGTGAAATAGTTTTGAGGACTTGGTTAGGTCAGGGTATATTGTGTGTACAGATTTTCCCCTTGAACAGTAGTGCTTTGACATTTTTAAAGAAATTCACTAGACTAAAAAGTCTGGATAATCTTTTCACAAACCCAAACTGGTTTTGTTCATGGGATTGCAAGTTGTCGCAATCTAGGTTTATGAGGTCCACAATGATGTGCTGTTGCATTATCTTGCAGTTGAGGATAAGGCCTACTGGTCTATCTCTGTACTTCTGGCACAAAATCATTTGAGAGGCAGAGGTTAAACTGATTCAGGAGTGGCTCTGTGAAACAGTACTTCGTACCAATGAGGATATTTTCCGACGCATTTGCAGGGCACACCTAACCAGTACTCAAGTCTGAAAGAGCATTTAAAACTTCCTTAGAGTTGATCTTTTGATGTAGATGTGATGTCATGTAAAGGCGGGCTGGGGTATGAAGTAAATTTAACTCATCAGTTAATATATTGGCTATGTCCACAAGGCTGAGTAGGTGTTCCAGCACAGTATTGGTATTGGTGTTAAGGTTTCTGACAGCTGAAAGACCATGGCTGTTATTGATAGCAGTTGTAGCTTTCAGTTCATTCTTGGGAATAAACTCAAGTACAACAAACCAAAGCTCTTTGTTTAATTTCTTAAAACAGATTTAGAATGAGGGGTTTTCCGTGTATTCCTAAGAGTGGGGATTTTTTTTCTTTTGTCATGCAGCTTACTTGTAGCAGTGTTCCACCACGGTGTGTCCTTATAAACTTGGGACTCTACTTGTCTTATTAGGACAGATGTCTTGATGTAGTCACTGAGGTGAGAATAGAAATTCTCTGCAAGTGCAGTGCTCTTGGCTACTTTGGTATTGAAGGACAGGGGCTATTGAAACATTTCAGGTCTTCAGCTCGCTTTAGTATCTTAGCCTTGGAGTTATTCCAAAAGATAGTATTGGAAGGTGCAGTGGTTCAGTGGTTTGTGTTGCCGCCTCACATCAAGTAGTTCTCTGGTTCGATTCTTGCCCGGGCTGCCCTCTGTGCTGATTCTGATCCTCCCTGTGTTCTTGTGGGCTTCGTCTGGGTGCTCCGTTTTCCTCCCACATTACAAAGGCATGCGTCTGGAGCATTTCTCCCTGGACCTCCAGTGCAAATTGGCTCATTCAAAGTCGGACTTTCACAGTAAACAAATGATCTGAAGTAGGAACTTCATTTGTCAGCAACCTGTGGGATACGGATCCGATCTCGGATCCGAGCCGGCAACTTCTATCATAGCATAGATCCGAGCTCCTAGCTCCTCCCCCTTACCCATAATCCCCTGCCTACCCTAACTGACCTCAGATCTAGTTTGCCGCTCTTCAAGCAACAGCTAGGTTCCAGAGCTCTTAGCGTTTTGTGAGAAAAAAAAAAGTTTTTTTCTTTCTTCTGAGTGAGTGATTGTGTGTGCGTGGTAGGTTTACCCTTTACCCTAATCCTATTATTTTAGCTTTCAGCTTAATTTAATTTAATTTAAAATATTTCTCCCTCCCCCGCTGGTCGTAGCGTGTGTGTGTGACTTGAGTGTTAGGGGCCTAGTGAGTGTGCTTTACTGTAGTAATGTTGGAGGCCCCTAAAGCCATTTTTTCGAAATGCACCAAGTATGGCCACAAGCTTTCACCGGCTGATGGCCACACTCGATGCGTTAGGTGCCTTGGGGTTGAACACCTCTCTTCGGGTTGCGCGATTTGCGCGGCGTTCAACCCCAGGGCACTCAAGGATCGAAGGTCGAAGCTAGTTCTGGCGGGCCTTCTACCCCCAGACTCTGCTTCGGCCTCCGGTACTTCGGTGCCCGCTACCCCTGGTAGCGGTCACTCCTGCCTCCCTTCCACCGACCGGGACTCAACCTCCCGCTTCGGCTCCGGAGGATAGGGAGGCCAGGAAAGAGAAACGGCGGGAGAAGCACCTTAAGCGGCGGGCCGATGACTCCTCATCGGCCCCGCCCGCCAAGAGGGCTTCTCCGTCCAAGTCTTCTCGATCTCCTCCTCCTCGGATCCGATCCCCTTGTTTCTCCCCGGGACCCGAGGAGGAGGTGATACGGTCCTCATCGAAGTCATCGAGGCGACACTCCAGGTCTGCCTCGGTGGCCTCTTCGAGGTCCACTTTTAGCATGTCTGATGCGGACATGGACCGGATGATGAGGAGATTCATCCAGGCCCAGATGGGAGTGCTCTTGCCCCCCCCCCCGGGGGGGAGCTCGACCCCTTTTTTCGCTTCTATAGCTCCTTCTCCGACCCACATCCCGGGTTCGGAGCGCTCGGAGCCGAACCACGTTGGATCCGGGGGTAGGTCGGAGCCGACCGTGCTGGGCACGTCGGCTCCGATTGCTCCCTCGAGTTTGTCTGATCCGACCTCTCTGAGCCGTGGGCCGAGCTTCGGATCCGAGGGATTCGGTGTGCTTTCGGCTCCGTCCCGGTCGGAGCACACTGGTCCTTCGGATCCGACGTTCTCGGCGTCGGATCCGATCCCCACTTCGGATCCGAGAGGGAGTCGGATCTCACATTCGTCAGAGAGCGTCTCCTCCTCTGCTTTCGCTGCAGTGGAGAGGGCACTGTCGAGTGCTTCCAGGCCTCCGGTCCTGGCTTCGGCTCCCTCCCGCACTCCTTCTCATCTGGCCCTGGCTCCCCTCATCCGGCCCTCGGGGCAGCCTGCCTCAGCGTCTTTAGGAGTTCCAGTGGAACAGGATACAGCCCGTGAGGACTCCTCGGACAGCCCACCCGAGGAGATTCCTCACAAGGCAAAGTGCAAAAGGAGGCACATAGACTCCCCTGAGAGCCTCACCGAAGATACGGACTTGGATGAAGGGGAAGGCTCCCCTAGGTCACCCCCCGAGGATGTCTCCTTTGGAAACATCATGGAAATGCTCAAAATCAGGGGTGGGTGGTCTGCCCCCAAGGCTTCCTCTGATGAGTCCGTATTCCTTGAGGCGTTTGAGTCAGGACCATCTACCTCTTGGGTGTCCCCTCCACCCGACCCCCTGGTGGATCTCATATCCTCTAGGGCTTGGAAGGAACCGGACACCGTAGAGCCGATCCCCAAGCGTCCAGACAAAATTTTGAGCCCCCCTGCAGAGAGATCACACTGGAGCAGAGGTCCCCCTGTGGATGCCATGTTGGTGGCTGCAGCCACCAAGAAAGAGTTGGCTCAGGAGAGCCCCACTGTTCATCCTCCGAGCAAGGAGTCTCGTGCGATGGACCGTCTTGGGAAGCGGGCCTTCAGTTCAGCGACCTTCTCTATGAGGGCCTTGAACTACATGGCACACGTTATTCGGATGCAGCGGGATCTAATTAAGGAATACGCTGCTTCCCCCCCAGGGTCCATGTCGGAGGGAGACAAGGATCTGTACTCCTCCCGAATGGCCACCCTCCGCTCTATCTCGAACACCTCTATGCAGCTGTTGTCTCATGCTACGGAGGGAGTCGCTAGAGCAGGCGGAGTCGGGCTTGTTATGAGGAGACACGCCTGGCTCCGTCATTGTGACTTCTCAGAACCCTTTAAGGCATCATTCGCGAATGCCCCTTTTGATGGTTCTGCACTGTTCAGCAAAACCGTTCGCGACACTCTTGTCCAGAGCGAGAAAGACAGGAAGACCTTGTCTGCCGTCGGAGTCCGCTTCTCTGCGCCCCAGAGGTCCTTTTCCAAGAACCAAAAGGGTCAGAAGAAGATGTGGTTCCGAAAATCGCATCAATCCCAGTCTGCTCAGGACAACCAGTCCTCTCGTGGCAGAGGAGGACAGGGAGGATGCCGCCCCAGAGGCAGAGGGGGTCCTAGGAATTTTGGGTCCAGAGAACCGTTCTCTGAGAGGCCCACGCAGAACCCCCGAGGGGTTACCCGACTGCTTCACTCTGGAGGCAGTCGGGGGGGCGTTTTTCGAGGCACCTAGCGAAATGGGAGTCCATAACAACGGATCGCTGGGTGCTTCGTATTATATCCAGAGGTTACCAAATTCCCTTTATAGTAAACCCCAGAATCAAAAGCCTTCCCGACGTTCCACCCAGTCAGAGGGAGGCGGCTGCTGCAGAAATTCAGCAGCTTCTGCAAAAAAGAGCCATCCAGCCCGTCCCCTCAGATCAAGTCGGATCAGGGTTTTACTCCAGGTTCTTTCTGGTGGCAAAAAAGACGGGGGACTTTAGGTCCATCCTCGACCTCTCTCTCCTAAACCTGGCGGTACCCAAAGAAATGTTCCGAATGGTCACGTTGCAATCCGTCCTCCCCTTATTGCGGGAGAATGACTGGATGTGCTCAATAGACCTCAAGGATGCGTACTATCACATTCTAGTGGACAGGCATTCCAGGAGGTTTCTCCGCTTCCGGCTGGGAGCCAGTCACTTTCAATTCAGGGTCCTCCCCTTCGGTCTCACCTCAGCCCCCAGGGTGTTCACCAAGGTCCTAGCGATAATAGCGGCCCACCTGAGACTCCAGGGAATTCAGGTCTTTCCATACCTGGACGACTGGCTCCTCACAGCCCCAACAAGGCATCTACTTTGTTCATGCAGGGATTATTTCCTCAGTCTAGCTCTATTATTAGGAGTAACCATCAACATGACCAAATCCTCTCTCATCCCTACACAGGTGTTGGATTTTATAGGGGCGAGACTGGATTCCAGACAGATGCTTGCGTTCTTGACTCCAGATCGGCTTCGGAACCTGATGTTGCACGTGCAGGCCATCCTTCAACTGCAAACTCCTTCGGCGGAATTGATCCTGAGGGCCCTAAAATCTATGGCGGCTGCAATCCCTCTGCTGCCATTGGCCCGATTGAACATGAGGGTTCTGCAGTGGACCCTCCAGGTACAATGGTCCCTGTCTCGCAACCCCCTGTCTCACCCCATTTCCTTGAGCAAGGTTTGCAGAAGATCGCTCCTATGGTGGCTCCAGTCTCCCAACCTCCACACGGGACGTCCCTTCTCACTACCTCCGCCAGTCGACACAGTGACCACGGATGTTTCTCGCCTGAGGTGGGGGGGGGGGCATTTTTCAGGCAAGACGGTCCAAGGCACATGGAACGACGTAGAGACCTCTTTGCATATCAACGTCCTAGAGATGAGGGCGGTGCTTTTGACATTGCAGGCACTACACAACTCTCTTCCGGTAGGGACGATTGCGGTACAGACAGACAACATGTCGGTCATCTGGTACATCAACAAACAGGGAGGAACCAGGTCTTACCCCCTTTGCCGCGAGGCCATGAGAGTGTGGGAATGGGCGATTTCCATCAACCGCTTTCTCATAGCAACGCACATTCTGGGACGGTCCAACATTCTAGCGGACAGGCTCAGTCGTACTATCCTGACTCCTTACGAATGGTCTCTCAACCATCGAGTTGCAGAGCAAGTATTTGCCCGATGGGGGTAACCTTGTTGCGATCTTTTTGCCTCTCCTTCAAACGCCAAATGCAACGATTACTTTGCTCTGATCCCCCCTCCGGGGGAGTCCCCGAGAGACTCTCTAGTTCATGCTTGGCCTCCCGGTCTGCTTTATGCTTATCCTCCTCTTCCCCTGATGTTGAAGTTATTACAGAAAGCCAGGCTGCTGGGGAGCAAGATGATCCTCATTGCCCCATTCTGGCCTCGTCAGACGTGGTTCCCTTACCTATGGTCTCACCTAGTGTATCCACCATGGATTCTGGATCCCATTCCGGATCTCATTTCTCACCCTCTTGGTCTCCCGACTCCGAACCTGGTCAACCTCAAGCTGACAGCTTGGTTGCTCCAGTTCCACTCCTCATAAGGACTCCCGGGATCTCATCACCAGTCAAAGCCATTCTTGTAGCAGCCCACAAGCCTTCCACCAGGAAGGTTTATCGGAGTAAATGGAAACACTTCTCTATTTGGGCAGAACACCGTCGTTTAGACCCTTTTACAGCCCCGTTATCGTCTGTTCTAGATTTTCTAACCTCTCTTTTTCACCAGGGGTCTAGTTCTCCCACAGTCAAGGTACAACTGGCAGCAATCTCATACTATCATGTGGGGCAAGAGTCTGGCCCTCTTATCACTTCCAAACTATGTAAGACCTTCCTCAAAGGTACCTTCCTCCTTAGGCTCCCAGTTAGAGGTGGCCTCCAGTTAAAGAGGTGGTACCGCCATGGGATTTATCCTTAGTCTTACAGGCCTTGACTGGTCCCCCATTCGAACCGGCGGCCACAGTTGATCTCAATTTTCTTTCTTGGAAGACAGCCTTTTTGGTGGCCATAACTTCAGCCAAAAGAGTGTCGGAATTGCAAGCTCTTTGTGTCAAACCACCATATTTGGTCTTTCACCCGGATAGGGTTTACCTCCGGATCAATCCATCCTTTCTACCTAAGGTATCTTCAGAAGCGAACATCTATCAATCTTCCAGTGTTTTTCTCCAACTTTCATAACAAAGGAGAGTACAAGCTACATTCCTTAGACGTACACAGACAACTACGTTTTTATATCCATAGAACTGCTGATCATAGGCAAATCCGATCAGTTGTTTATCTCCTTTGCCAAAAGTAGTTTCGGGAAGTCAGTTTCTAAAGTTTCTCTCTCTCGATGGATCTCGAGTTGTATTCTTTTAGCATATCCGAGCTCGGGAAGGCCTGCACCTCAAGGAGTCCATGCTCATTCTACTAGGGCCGTTGCCACTTCTGCGGCCTTTCAAGCTAGGGTTACGCTGGATGACATTTGTTCCGCAGCCACTTGGGCTTCATCTCACATCTTTATCAGCCACTATAAAATAGATGTTGTCTCTCGAGGTAGGGCATCCTTTGGCTCTGCGGTGCTCCGGAATATCCTTCCATGAAGGCCACCCAAGATTTAGGTAGCTGGGGACTCTGTCCCACAGTTTGCTGACAAATGAAGTTCCTACTTCAGATTAAGAAGTTATGTACTCACCATAACGTTCCATCTGAGTAGGTATCTTCATTTGTCTGCAACCATCCCCCCCTCCTTCCCCCTGACCAATATGATCGTTCCTGTGTTATTAGCATATGTTCCCATTGGGACACTTTTATCTGCTGTGCTATGGGGCAAACTTGATCTGAGGTCAGTTAGGGTAGGCAGGGGATTATGGGTAAGGGGGAGGAGCTAGGAGCTCGGATCTATGCTATGATAGAAGTTGCCGGCTCGGATCCGAGATCGGATCCGTATCCCACAGGTTGCAGACAAATGAAGATACCTACTCAGATGGAACGTTATGGTGAGTACATAACTTCTTATTAAATAAATAGTATGGTTTGTGGGCATTTTTTGTTTGGCCTTTACCATGAAGGTTAGTGAATATTGGTTAGATCTTACCAGTGGCTGTATGCATAGAGCACAGTGGTATTACATCTGAGATGACAAAGTCAAGTAACTCTGAGGCCTTTTTGGAGCATTGTACTGTTTGGTTTAGTACCGACAACATGTAAGAAGCACGGTCTGTATATTTTGTAGTTAAGTATGTTTTTCTTTTTATAAATGGTTACTTTGAATCCCCAAAAATAATAGTGTTTGATTCAGTCGAGAAAGACTCCAGCTTCTTTGGATATTCTTCATTGGTAGTGGGTATCAAAGAAATGGAGTTTGTAATTGGGTATGATATGGCAAGGGATCATATTTATAGTTATGAGAATGTGGAAAAGTTTTGTTTCTTCTTTACACGTTTTGATGTGGAAAAGTTCAGAACCTTGCTTTACAAGTCTAGATGTAATAAACTTGCAAAAGAATAAGGAAACACCACCACCTGTAACAGAGACACCCTCAATACAAGGCCACATGAATGGAATACATTTAATTTTAATGGAGAGGGTGTGGTATTGGTGCATAGGAAACATGTTTCAAGACGTCTTTCTTGTGTCAGGAAATTTTCTAGGGAGGGCATTTTTGGTGGCTTCAAGCATTGAGCAGTTTTACTTTTACACTGTCTTGTTTTGATTTGGCTCAGTTGATATTTGGAACAGGATACTGTTGCTCAAAAAAGTATCCTGGAGGTAGAAAAATTGCCAATATGCAAAAACCCTCAGGCTACAGATGCAGGCCATCCCATGCAAAGCATTTAGGTCTTTGTTAGTCCAGAGACAGTTGACTATCTACTTCTGGGCAAGCATGTAATACCCATTTGTTAACCAGGTAGACCCAGTGGGTAGACGGTCCCTTTTCAGCGGAGACCACACAGCAATGTCTGGTTAAGTGACTTACTCAAATGAGGGCTGAAGGACTAAACTCTTTTACCACAGGAACAACAGCTCAGAGCCTTATCTGCACTAACTGTCAGACTTAGCAATGTCTGATGCCTTTGGAATGACACCCAAGTTTGACCAGTTATTCAAGTTCATTATATTCGATTTAGATTATGTCAAAAGATAGGATGATGTCCAAGATTAGATGTTAAGTTGTCTCTCTCGCCTTCATTCTTGCTGGTTGGGTTCGGAGCCGACCCTCGGCTCCAACTCTGCCATTTTCTAAAGCTCGAGAGCTACTTACTGGTTCGAGGCCTCCCTATATCCCACAATGCCTGGCGCTAGATCCCCAGATCTCATTTGCCGCTTCAGCTACGAGGTTGCGCTTCACTGGCTCAGGTCGTATTAATCTTTTGTATTTTTAGTAGTTTAACTGTTGTGTATATTTTTTGAATCTTTTTGTTAATCGAGTAGTACTGTAGACTAGTCTTAGGTTTCCCTGTGTTTTTCTGACCCTTAGGAAACTCATTTTTACTTAGAGTCCCCCCCTCCCCCATCACCCTAAGTAGGCCGTTTAAGTTAGAGGCTATCCCCTTCCCTTTTACATTGTTTTTCAGTAGGAAGTAGCGTTTAGCCTTTATAGTCTAAAATCATAGTCTCTTAGTTTTAGTTTGTATAGTTACCTATAATTTTTGAGTGAAGGTGTGAGACTAGTGTGTGTGTGTTAGTGTGTGTGTTTTTTTTTATACCAGTCACAAATTTTCATCCTCGGTATTCCCTTTATTTTATAAATGTCAAAGGATACCAAGGTATCAGGGGTTCAAGAAGTGTGACTCGTGCTGTCAGAAAATGTCTCTGACAGACGATCACACTTGTTGTGTTTATTGTTTGGGTTCCCTACACCTGCAGGACTCTTGCTCGGTATGTCATGCCTTTAGTCCGAGAGTCCTGCAGGAGCGTAGGAACAAGTTAATTCTCAGGGGGTTACTAAAACCCGAGGGGTCTCCGGTAAAGTCTCAGCCAGCTAAAGCCCCTAAGCCCACCAAGCCGTCGGTTCCCAGTATGGAGCCGTCGCCAGGTGGTGCATCTGCTTCAATTTCAGTTCTGGCCGGGACCGAAGTATCAAAATCTCTCTCGGCTCCGACCTTGGTGTCGGAGCCGTCAGGGAGCCGTAAGCAATCCAGATCGCCATCCCTGGAGTCAGTTCGCTCGGCTCCGGCATCAACTTTGCTACAGTCCGAACTGAGCCATAGGTCCCAGTCTTCTCGGTCCTCAAGGCTGTCCGATCATGACTTGGAGAGAGTGGTTAGTAGACTCCTCAAATCACAGGCCCTGGCTAAAATGTTAACTAGCCCTCCTCATCAGGCTGTGGCTGCTCCCCTTTCTGAAGTAGTTCCTCCTCCGACGACTCCTGTCAGTTCGGAGCCGGAGCTTGTTGGGGCTCGGATCTTGGAAACGTCGGCGCCGATGCTTCCCCTTTCGGCTCCTTTGTCGGCTACGATTTCTTCAATGGTTCTGTCCTTGGAGGGATCTGGGCGCTGAGACTCCCTCGTCGGCAACGAGGGGGCGAGTGGCATCGGACCCTTGTCCGACCCCGTTCTCCCTCTCGGAGCTTCGGCGCAGGTAAGCTCGGATTCTACATCGGCCTCTGAGCCGTCCCTTTCGGTGCCGGAGAAGATTCCGGTCTCTTCGGAGCGGGGGCCCTCTTCTGTGCTGGACATGGGCGCCTTCGAGGTCATGAGGAGCGTGCTGACCTCTGAGTCTGCACCTCGATCAGCCCCTTCAGCTCCTCCCCCCCAGGGTGCCTGCTTCGGTCTCTGCCCCTCCTCCAGACCCCAAGTGAGGGGATCAAATGCTCCAGGTCACCCCACTGGGTGTATCTTCTTCTTCCGAGGCCTCCCCTGAGATTTCAGAGAAGCCCCCTCGAAAGAGGAAACATGTTGACTCCCCAGAGTCGGTCACGTCAGATACTGACTTGGAGGATTCTGAAGGGTCCCCAAGATCCCCCTCTGAAGTTGTCTCTTTCTCAGACATCCTTGAGATCCTTAAGCAGAGGGGGAACTGGTCTGCCCTTAATCCTTCTGAGGACTAGTCGGTATACTTGGATGCGTTTGGTTCTCGCCCCTCCACCTCCTGGGTGTCTCCGCCTTTCGGTCCATTAATGGAAGTGGTGGCTCAGAAGGCGTGGTCAGCTCCGGACACACTGGAACCAACCCCTCGCAGGCCTACTAAGTTTATCACGGCTCCCCAAGATAAACAGTTTCTGACAAAGGGTGTCCCCGTTGATGCCATGGTGGTAGCAGCTGCCACGAAAAAGGAGTTGGCTGACACTTCTGTACCTGTCCATCCCCCTAACAAAGAGTCTAGGATGATGGATAGATACTGGAAGCGGATGTTTTCCTCAGCGACCTTCTCCATGCGGTCACGGAATTATTTGTGCCACTTCACCCGTCTTCAGAGGGATCTCCTCAAGCAGCTAGGAGATACCCTGCAAGATCCATCAGCTGCGGGGGCTCAAGACAAGATAAACTCCCAGCTGGTGACTCTTAATTCTATCCTTAGCTCCTCCATGCAACTCATTTTGTATGATGGGGCGAGTAGAGCCGCAGGCACAGGCGTGGCTTTGAGAAGGCATGCCAGGATGCGGTTATGTAACTTCGCTGATCCCTTCAAGGCGTCTTTCACCAACACCCCTTTTGATGGTTCGGCTCTGTTTGGACCTCAGGTGAAAGATACACTTACCAGGTGTGAGCAGGAAGGCAAGACTCTCTCTGCCATTGGAGTCCGTTTTTCCACTCCCTCTAGACCATACCCTAAGGGTCAGAAGAGTGGGAAGATGTAGTTCCGGAAACCCCAGGGAGCCGTGCCTGACACACGTGGCAAGTTTCCCTCCAGAGGCAGAGGAGGGAACAATAGACGCCGCCCGCGGGGCAGAGGGAGTCCGCAGAATCAGGGCAGCAGAGAATCTTTCTTTGACAAGCCCTTCCAGCACCCCTGAGGGGCTGCCCGGCTGTACGCCTTCGGAGGCAGTCGGGGGAAGGTTGTCTCTGTACCCAGAAGCCTGGCGTCTCATCACTCGAGACAGATGGGTGCAGTCTATCATATCCGGAGGTTACAAAATCCCGTTTGTCCACACTCCCTTCAAGTCAAACAACCCCATCCCAGATGTTCCACCCAGTCTAAGGGAACAGGCAGTACAAGAAATCTCAAGACTGCTAAAAAAAACGGGCCATCCAACAAGTCCCAGTAGACCAGCAAGAATCCGGAATTTACTCAAAGTTCTTTTTGGTACCAAAGAAGACAGGGGACTTGGAGACCCATTTTGGATCTCAGCAGACTAAACAAGTCTGTTCAAAGAGCGAAGTTCCAGATGGTCACGCTTCAGTCCATTCTACCCTTTTTGGGTCGTGACAATTGGATGTGCTCTATAGATCTTCAGGATGCGTACTACCACATCAAAATGGACAGGCGTTCCAGAAGATTTCTCCGCTTCTGGCAGGGAGCCAGTCCTTACCAGTTCAGAGCCCTGCCCTTTGGTCTCACCACAGCCCCCAGGGTGTTCACCAAATGCATAGCAGTGATTACCGCTCACCTGAGTCGGCAAGGATTTCAGGTGTTTCCATATCTAGACGACTGGCTCCTTACTGCTACCACCAGACATCAATTGCTAACAGCCAGGGATTATACCATTCAAACATGCTCCAACCTAGGTATCTCAATAAATTTCGAAAAGTCTGCATTGTCGCCTTGTCAGTCCTTAACCTTTATAGGCGCAAGATTAGATACTAAAGATCTGTCTGCAAGGCTTCCAGTGGACAGAGTGGCAGACATTCGCCGACATGTACAGGTATTATTAGGATGCAGAAAGATTCAGGCCAGATTCGTCTTAAAAATCTTAGGTCTCATGGCAGCAGCGATCATATTGGTTCCCCTGGCTCGTTTTCACATGAGGATTCTCCAGTGGATGCTTTTCGCCCAATGGTCCTTTCAACAACTTCCTTTGTCTCACAAGATAATAATCACACAATCATGCAAAGACCACTTGGCTTTGTGGATGGTCTCTCCATCAGTACCCCAGGGCAGACCATTTGTCCTTCCTCCTCCAGTTGCCACGGTGACCACGGATGCCTCCCTGATCGGGTGGGAGGGGGGGCATTTTCAGGGCAGGACGGTCCAGGGCACCTGGCAACCCCACGAGTACCACTTGCACATAAACGTCTTGGAGATGAGGGCAGTGCTTTTAGCGTTGCAAGCTCTTCAGAACTCTCTACCCATTGGGACTATTGCAATTCAGACAGACAATATGTCTGTAGTGTGGTACATCAACAAGCAGGGCGGAACCAAGTCCTATCCCTTATGTCGAGAAGCACTCAGACTATGGCAGTGGGCGATCTCCTCTCAACAGTTTCTGACGGGAACGCACATCCCTGGGAAGTCCAACGTCATAGCGGACAGGCTAAGCAGAGCTATTCTCATGCCTCACGAGTGGTCTCTCAACCGGACAGTAGCGGACAGAATCTTCCGCAAATGGGGTCAGCCTTGCTGCGACCTTTTCGCAACTCCTCTCAACAGCAAGTGCGACAGTTTCTTCACTCTCTTCCCTCTTCCCTGACACTCCCCCAGAGACGCTCTAGTTCACGATTGGCCCCAGGGACTTCTGTATGCATTCCCACCCTTTCCACTAATTCCCAAACTAATTCAGAAAGCTACCGTGCTAGGTTGCAGGATGATCCTCATTGCCCCCTACTGGCCTTGACAAATCTGGTTCTCATTCCTGCATCGTCACCTTCTAGAGCAGCCTTGGAATCTGATCCATCAGTCGGGCAGGCTGCATCAGTCTCTTCAGTCTCTTAACCTTACTGCTTGGTTGCTCCACTTCTAACCTTAGCCAGGCCTCCCAGTATTTCCAATTCAGTGAGTGAGATTATCCATCTGAAGTAGGATATTCATTTGTCTGCAACCTGTGGGTTATGGATCCGATATCGGATCCGAACCGGCATGGTTTTCCAGCTATGGATCCAAGCTCTCAGCTCCTCCCCTCACCCATAATGCCCTGCTCTACCCTCATGACCTCAGATCTCGTTTGCCGTGCTGGTGACTGGATTTGGGTTCTTTGCTCTCAGCTAAGTGGTGATTTATTACCTGTTAAAACAGAAAGTTTTAAGTTTTTTGTGTAATTCTGTGTGAAAGTTTAGGTTTCCCTCCTTAATAGTTTTATTTTGAGTTAAATTAAGTAATTTTTTTTCCCTCCCCTCGCTGTTGCGTAGAGTGTGTGTGTGGGCCTGTGTGTCTTTTTCTTTTAAGTTACTTTTAGTAGCTTGTAGATTATGGCTGATCAGCCTAAATCTATCTTTTCCAAATGCTCCGAGTGTGGCCATAAGCTCTCACCGGCTGATGGCCACACTCGGTGTGTTAAGTGTCTGGTTGAACACCTCACATCTGGCTGTTCCATATGTGCAGGGTTCAACCCCAGGGCACTGAGGGAGCGGAGGTCCAAGCTTGTCTTGGCGGGTCTTTTACCGCCAGACTCGGCTCCGGCCTCCGCTCCTTCGGGACTACTGTGGCTACAGTTGTTCCCCTGTGGCACCCCTCCTGCTCCTGGGACTCAACCTCCCGCTTCTGGAGGAGAGGGATGCTGCTAAAAGGACGGAGGGAGAAGCACCAAGCGGCGGCCGAGACCTCTGTTTCGGCCCCGCCAGCCAAGCGGCTTCTCCCGGCTCCGTGTCGGTTCGGTCTCCTCCTTCGGCTCCGGTCCCCTGTGTGCTTTTCACGGGTCCTGAGGAGGAGGAGACCCGATCTCCGTCGAGGCTATCGAGGAGGCACTCCAGGCCTACCTCGGTAGCCTCGTCGAGATCTACACATAGCCTTTCTGATGCTGATCTGGACGGATGATGAGAAGGTTCATCCAGGCCAAGATGCAGATGGGAGTGCTCTTGCCTCCCCTCCGGGGAGCTCAACACCCTTTTAAGCCTATTGCTCCTTCTCCGACCCGCTATCGGGTTCGAGCAGCTGGAGCCGAGCAGCCGGGCGGGGGTGGGTCGGCGCCGATAGTACTGGTACCGGATCCGACCCTGCCCTCGAGTGCGTCGGACCCGACCTCTCGGAGCCTGGATCCGAGCCGGATCCGGGGATCAGTGCTCCTTCGGCGCCGTCTGTGTCGGAGCGTACTGTCCCTTCGGATCAGAGTGCTTGGCGCGGCTCGGTCCACTCGGATCCGAGGGAGCCGATTGTCGGATCCTTTGGTCGAGGTCGGCTCCCTTCGGCTTTTGATGTAGTGGAGAGGGCTCTGTTGAGGGTCTCCGGACCCCGGCACTTGTTCGGCTCCGTCCCGCTCCCTCTGCACTGGGCCAGGCTTCCACCATCCGGCCCCTGGGACAGCCCGTTTCTGTGCCCCAAGTTGCTCCTATGGAGCAAATTGCTGCTGAGGACTCCTCTGACAGCCCCCAGAGGAGGTCCTCGCTTATCGTGCAAAAGGAGGCACATTGACTCCCGAGTCTCTCACAGAAGACACGGACTTGGAGGAAGGGAAGGCTCCCCACGGTCACCCCGAGGATGTCTCCTTTGGAGACATCATGGAAATGCTCCGTATAAGGGGGTGGTCTGCCCCAAGTCTTCCTCGGACGAGTCCGTGTTCTTGGAGGCATTTGAAGCGGGCCCGTCTACCTCTTGGGTGTCCCCTGCCGACCCCTGGTGGACCTTATTACCACCAGGGCGTGGAAGGAACCGGACACCGTGGAGCCAATTCCCAAAAGACCGGATAGGATCCTTAGTCCGCCATCCGACCGGACCCATTGGAGTAAGGGGCCTCCGGTAGATGCCATGTTGACGGCAGCGGCCACAAAGAGGGAACTGGCTCAGGAGAGTCCCTCAGTCCACCCACCGAGCAAGGAGTCTCGGATGATGGACCGCTTGGGGAAGCGGATGTTCAGTTCGGCGACCTTCTCGGTAAGGGCTGAACTATTTGGCACATGTTATTCGGATGCAGCGAGATCTTATTAAGGAATACGCTGCATCCCCTGAGTCCATTTCGGAGGAGGACAGAGTTCTGCACTCCACCCGTATGGCCACTCTTAGGTCAGTTACAAATACTTCTATGCGGCTACTCTCCCATGCACGGAGGGCCGCTAGAGCTGCGAGGACAGGACTGGTCACTAGGCGTCAGGCCTGGCTCCGTCACTTTTTCTGAGCCCTTCAAAGCGTCGTTTGCGAGCCCCCTTTGATGGTTCTGCTCTGTTTGGCAAGGCCGTTCATGAGACGTTGACCCAGAGCGAAGGACGGAAGACGCTGTCTGCCGTCGAATCGCTTCTCTGCACCCCAGAGGCCCTATTCTAGGAACCAAAAGGGTCAGAAGAAGATGTGGTTCCGGAAGTCGCAGCAGTCCCAGCCTGCTCGGACAACCAGTCCTTCCGTGGCAGAGGAGGACAGGGAGGACGCCGCCCTAGAGGCAGAGGGGCTCCCAGAAACTTGGTCCAGGAACCTTTCTCTGAACGGCCCGCAGCAACCCTGAGGGTTGCCCGACTGCTCTACTCTGGAGGCAGTCGGGGCGTTCGGGGCACCTAGCGGCATGGGAGTCCATAACATCGGACCGCTGGGTTCTCCAAATCATATCCAGGGATATCGCATTCCTTTCCTTCACCTTCCAAAGTTGAAGTCCCTCCCAGGCGTCCACCCGGTCAGGGAGGCGCTTTGGCAGAAATTGGCCATCTGCTAAAGAAAGAGCCATCCAGCCCGTTCCCCAGACCAGATCGGATCAGGGTTCTACTCCAGATTCTTTTAGTGCCAAAAGGCGGGGAACTAAGACCAATCCTAGACCTCTCTCTCTTGAATCTGGCAGTCCCCAAAGAAAAATTCGAATGGTCACTCTGCAATCTATTCTCCCCTTCTGGGAGAAAATCACTGGATGTGCTCGATAGACCTCAAGGAGCGTACTACCACATCCTGATGGACAGGCTCCAGGAGGTTTCTCCGCTTCGGCTGGGAGCCAGTCACTACCAGTTCGGGTCCTTCCCTTTGGTCTCACCACAGCCCCAGGGTGTTCACCAAAGTATTAGCAGTGGTAGCGGCCCACCTGAGGCTTCAGGGGTGCAGGTCTTTCCCTACCTGGACGACTGGCTTCTTACCGCCCCAACAAGGCATCTACTTCTATTGGCGAGACTCCTTTCTCCATCTTGCTCCCTTTCTGGGCATCACAATAAATACAAAAAGTCCAACCTGGCGCCCACACAGCTCTTAGATTTTATAGGGGCCAGGCTAGACACAAGGAGTTCTGAGCCTTCCTAACTGCGGTAAGAGTTCTAAACCTGCAGCTCCAGGTGCGGGCCATTCTCCATACAAGTTCTGTTCCAGCGGAGTTGGTCCTGAGGGCTCTAGGGGCCGTGGCATCGGCTATAGCACTTCTTCCTCTTGCCATGCTCAATATGCATTCTACAGTGGACGCTCTTAGTACAGTGGTCATACCTTGCTCTCCCCATGCATCATCCCATAGCGATCAGCAAGGCTTGCAAGCGGTCCCTCTTGTGGTGGCTCCACTCCCCGGATCTCCACAAAGGCCGCCCCTTTTGTGCTTTTTCCTCCCTCGCCACGGTGACCACGGACGCCTCCGCCTCGGGTGGGGGCACTTTGGGCCGGACCGTCCAAGGCACGTGGAGCGATTCAGAGACCTTACTGCATATCAATGTTCTAGAGATGAGAGCAGTGCTCTTAGCGTTGCTAGCACTTCAGGACTTTCTTCCCTTGGGAACAATTGCGATTCAATCGGACAACATGTCTGTTGTCTGGTACATCAACAAACAAGGGGGAACAAGGTCTTACCCTCTTTGTCGAGAGGCCATGAGAGTTTGGGAATGGGCAATCTCCACCAATCGCTTTCTAATAGCAACACATTCCGGTCGGTCCAACATCCTAGCGGACAAGCTCAGTCGCACCATTCTGACCCCTTACGAGTGGTCTCTCAATTGTCAAGTAGCGGAACGCATATTCGCACGGTGGGGAACCCTTCATGCGATCTTTTGCTTCTCCCTCAAACACCAAGTGCGACAGTTTTTGGCTCTAATACCTCCTCCGGAGGTACCCCAAGAGGCAGCTCTGGTGCATGCTTGGCCACCCGGTCTTCTGTATGCCTATCCACCCTTGCCTCTGATGCTCCAAGTTCTTCAGAAAGCCTCTCGGTGGGTTGCAGAATGATTCTCATTGCTCCATTCTGGCCTCGACAGATCTGGTTCCCCTTCCTAAGGTCTCACTCGGTGAATCCTCCTTGGATTCTAGATCCCATCCGGATCTGATATCCCATCCATCCTGCATTCCTCCTCCGAACCTGGACAACCTGAAGCTGCCCGCTTGGCTGCTCCAGTTCCACTCTTGATAAGGACTACCGGTATTTCTTCACCTGTAAAGGCAATTTTGGTGGCGGCTCATAAACCATCCACTAGAAAGGTTTACGAAGCAAATGGAAACGTTTCTCTTTGGGGCGGCAAGGCCTGAATCCCTTCACGGTTCCTCTCCCTTTAGTGCTTGACTTTCTAACCACTCTCTTTAACGATGGTGCCAGCAGTTCCACAGTCAAAGTTCAACTGGCGGCAATTTCTCACTATCACATTGGCCATGACTCTAATCCTCTTATGTCAGCCAAATTGTGTAAAATATTTCTTAAAGGTACTTTTCTTCTCAGGCCCCTATAAAACAAGCAGTTCCTCCTTGGGACCTTTCTCTGGTCCTACAGGCCTTGACCGCCCCTCCTTTCGAGCCAGCTGCTACGGTGGATCTCAAATTCTTGTCCTACAAGACAGCCTTTTTGGTAGCCATTACATCAGCCAAGAGAGTTTCTGAACTTCAAGCATTATCAGCTAAACCTCCTTACTTGGTATTTCATCCGGACCGTGTCTCCCTCAGGACCAACCCGTCCTTTCTTCCTAAAATCGCTTCTGAAGCAAACATCAATCAATCCATTAACCTCCCTGTTTTCTTCCTAAATATGAAAACAAAGGTGAATATAAGCTACATTCACTAGATGTTCACAGGCAACTTAGATTTTATCTGAACAGGACAGCTGGTCATAGGCAATCCGACCAGCTGTTTATTTCCTTTGCAAAATTCAATTTGGGCAAGCCAATCTCTAAAGTTTCTCTGTCCGCTGGATTTCACAGTGCATTTTATTGGCTTATCAAGCTTCAGGAAGGCCGCACGGAGGTGTTCATGCCCATTCAACCCGGTCAGTATCTACCTCGGCAGCCTTCAAGGCTAGGATTCCTCTAGATGATATTTGTGCAGCAGCCACGTGGGCTTCATCTCATCGTTTATTTCCCACTATAAGTTGGATCTTGCATCTAGGGTAGAGCATCCTTTGGCTCCGCGGTGCTCGGAATATCCTTCCATGATGGCGCCCAAGATTCAGGTAGCTGGGGACTCTGTCCACAGGTTGCAGACACATGAATATCCTACTTCAGATTTAGAAGTTATGTACTCACCATAACGTTCCATCTGAGTAGGTGTATTCATTTGTCTGCAACCATCCCGCCCTCCTATCCCCCTGGCCTATCAGTTTCCTGCATATTCTTTGTTACCCTTTTTAGGGTATTGTTGCTTTGGCAAACTCGATCTGAGGTCATGAGGGTAGAGCAGGGCATTATGGGTGAGGGGAGGAGCTGAGAGCTTGGATCCATAGCTGGAAAACCATGCCGGTTCGGATCCGATATCGGATCCATAACCCACAGGTTGCAGACAAATGAATACACCTACTCAGATGGAACGTTATGGTGAGTACATAACTTCTAATTTCCTCCCACAAACCTGCAACCAGGAAGACTTATGCTAGTAAGTGGAAACGTTTCTCTTTCTGGGCAGAGGCTAGAAATATAGATCCCTTCACGGCCCCTGTCCATAACGTTCTGGACTTCTTAGCAGAACTTTTTCAAGCGGGCTCCTCGTCGGCCACCATTAGAGTTCAATTAGCGGCAATCTCTAATTTCCATACGGGCATGTCAGAAACCAGCATCATGTCCCATAAGCTTTGCAAAGCCTTTCTGAAAGGAACAATCTTGCTCAGGCCTCCAGTGAAAGATCCCCTGCCTCTGTGGGACTTAAATTTGATCCTAGCTTCCTTGATACTTCCTCCCTTTGAACCGGCAGCTTCCTGTTCATTGAAATTGCTTACTTGGAAAACCATCTTTTTGGTGGCCATCACTTCAGCGAGGAGAGTTTCTGAACTTCAAGCCCTTTGCGTTGGTCCTCCTTATCTAGTTTTCCATAAGGATAGAGTTTCACTCAGGACTAATCTTTCGTTCCTTCCTAAGGCCCCCTCCGAGAACAATTTGAATCAATCCATCGATCTGCCAGTCTTTTTTCCAAATTATTCCTACAAAGCTGAAAACAAATTACACCAGTTGGACGTTCATAGGTAATTACATTTCTATTTGCATAGGACCGAGCAAATAAGGAAATCAGACCAAACTCTTCCTGTCCTATGCGGAGGGTAAGCAGGGTCGACCAGTGTCTAAAGTAACCTCCTCTATTATTACCCTTGTTTATCAGTTGAGAAATAAAGAACTCCCTGCTAAACCTAAAGGCCACTCTACTAGGGCTTTAGCTATGTCAGTAGCCTTTCAAGCAAGACTACCAATGGAAGCCATTTGTGCGGCGGCCACCCCTCATACCTTCATTTCACATTATAAATTGGATGTGGCCTCTAGGAGTAGAGCTGATTTTGGTTCCACTGTGCTCAAGAGTCTGTTCTGATGAACCACCCAGGACTAAGGTGCTAGGGACGCTGTCCCAACGAGCAAGAATAAAGGCGAGAGAGACAACTTAACATTAAGAAGTTGTGTACCTACTATAACGTTCCATGTTAGTTGTCTTCTTCTCGCCTTCTTTCTTGCGTCCCACCCTCCATCCCCCTAGCCTAGATGGACCGAGAAGAGTTCTCCTACGAGTCTTGTCACTGGCTGAGCCTTAACCGATTTATGTCCTCTACCCTTTTCTTTAGCCCTATAGCTGAAGTCTTGCAATTGGGACGGTTGTCCTCTTGTATTGTGGTGGTGTTAGGTCTTCCAGACGAGATCTGGGGATCTAGCTCCAGGCATTGTGGGATATAGGGAGGCCTCGAGCCAGTAAGTAGCTCTTGAGCTTTAGAAAATGGCCGAGTCGGAGCCGAGGGTCGGCTCCGAACCCAACCAGCAAGAAAGAAGGCGAGAAGAAGACAACTAACATGGAACGTTATGGTAGGTACATAACTTCTTATTATATATTATCCTCATATGCATACTTAGATAGCTCTACCACATGTCCCTTCATAAAATTAATGTGCATCCGGTTGCGCAGTTGGAAAATGGTTAAGGTCTTTGCATCTCATGCACAAGGTGCAAAGTTTAAGCATGTGGGAGGAGAGGCTGGACTCTGCCCTTCTGAGCTGGGAATTTCTGGTTAAAGGTTTATAGTGCCTGAATATTTGAACTGTATCTTACTGAAATTGGTACACCTTGTTTGCTGTAGCATAGACTAGCTCCAGGCCTGCTGAATCTAGCTTTGTTTATATGCTTGTTGTTTGTTTGTTTGCTTGTTATTTCCCTGGAACGCTAATTCCACCTAATACACGGCTTCTCAGCGCTTCTGTGGATCAATAGTGATATCTGCATTGCTTACTGTACTTATTTCCTTGTTTCACTTGAAAGAAAGTTACTGTTTGTCGTTTTTGCATTTAAGTTACCTGTAACACATTGCACTTAAGTTACCTGACACTTGCTCACTAAACCAATTATATAAGTCAGCACTAAAAATTAAAAGCACTACACCCTCACTCCCCACTGGCCCTTGTTTTCAATGATAAAGGAATTCCCAATATTATTCTAGCATGTCCAAAGGTCAGTTGTCAATCTCCTCTCCGGTCCAGCTGGTGAATCTGGGAATCTTGAGGCAATGTTACAACTGCCTCATGTACACAGACAACCCTCTCCTCCTCCCAACAAATTCCAACACATGTGAGAGATGCAACCATATAATCAAACTGGAGGCTAAGCTCTCTCAACTCAGTACTGGCATAACCAGTCAGGAGGAGAAGGAAACCACACTCACTACAATTCCAGTCTCACATAGACCTACCACGACAGCAAACCAAACACATAATCACACAAAAACATACTCGGAGGCTCTAAATAAAGATCTGCCTAAGCAGCAGAGACCTCCAAAGCAGACACCCAAGCAACCGCTACCCCAAAACAAAACACGTGCAACACATATCTCACAAAGCCAGTGTGCCGAACAGTCACAGCCCTTAAGACTAAACAACACACCTGATACACTTGTAATAGGTGACTCTATCGTCAGGCACACTGACGTCCCACTCACCAGGCTGAACAAGGAGAGGGTCACGGTGAGCAGCCTGTTGGGTGCTAGGATCCGCCACATAACACAAGCACTCGGGTCACTCCAAGGCAAGTACAAATATGACTCCATCATTGTCCATGCTGGTGTGAATGACCTGAGACGTACCTCCCTGGACTACATGAAAAGAGACATAGAGTAGCTCTCTGAGCATGTAGCCCAGGCCGGTATGACCCTGACCTTGAGTAGCATCTTACCCTCACCAAGAATGATGCCACAATATGAAGACAAGATGATCAATTTCAACAATTGGCTTCAGTACTGGTGTCATTCAAAGGGGATCCAATGCCTGTCAGCTTGGGATGATATGCTCGACAAGCCACGAAGCTTCGCTAGGGACGGCTTGCACCTGTCACCCCTGGGCTTTCGGATATTGGCAAAGGCTCTTGCTACCCCCATAGTGCCTTTTTAGGCAAGGCTCAAAAGACAAACCCACCTCCATAGGTATCACAAGGGATAAGAAACTAAGAGTAATGCTACTCAACGCCAGAAGTCAAAACCTCAAGATGCACGCACTCGAAACTCTCCTTAGCATGGAGAACATGGATATCTGTGCAGTAACAGAAACCTGGTTCAGGGCTCGCGAGAGCACCCCAGCACTACCAGGTTATACCTCATACCATGCTTTTCTGCCCCAAAACTTGGACCGAACCACAAAAGGAGGGGGAGTATCGATATTAATCAAAGATACCCACACCTCCAGGTTGGTGGCAAAGCACAAAGCATCAGAGACTATCCATGTGCAACTAACGGTGGGTAAAACTGCCTTCCAGTTTATAGCCTGCTACAGACCACCCTCCCAAACCCAGGAACCCCACTCGGCCTTCCTGAGAACACTGGAAAATATGAAGGTCTCTCCAAACACCATTATATTGGGCGACTTCAGCTACCCAAACATAGACTGGGAGCATTACTCTAGCTCCAACACCCTAGCCCAAAGGTTCCTAGAATTTATAAACTCAAATGCTATGGAACAACTTGTTACCACTCCCACAAGAGGGGAAAACATACTGGACCTGATCATCACCAACATGGGGACTCTATGCTCCAGACCAGAAGTGTATCCCTCACTGGTAAGATCAGACCATAAACTAATTTCACTGGACATTCACATCCCGACCCCACCCCCTGCCCAGAAAACCACAGTGAAAAACTTCTCTAAAGCAAATTTCACACTCCTCAAAACCGAGGTGGAATCCTTCAAAGCCCCTGGACCTGTGGAAAATACGGCCCAGACCGCAGAATCCTTTATAAACGCATTCTATGAACACCTTCAGGAATGCATGGATCATCGATCCAAAATAAAACCAAGACCCAATCCTCCAAAGGCAGCCGTCCTGTCTGGTGGACCTCAGCCATAAACAAACTATACAATAGAAGGAGGAAGCTACTAAATGATAGAGCAAAATCCCAAAAAGGGAAGGCATCACTGATCAGTATTAGCAAAAAACTACGGGCACTCATAAAATTGTCTAAGGCCAGCTTCGAGAGAAAAATTGCACAGGACACTAAGGATAATCACAAGGCTTTCTTTAGTTATGTTAGGAACCTGGGTGGTAATTCCCAGATATGCTCAGAATTAGTCCAAAATGACAAAAAATACACCGAACCCACAGACATTGCCAACATCCTAGCTGACAGGTTCAGCGCAACCCCCCCACCACCACCACCACCACCACCAAAAGGGCAAATATCTATCCCAGCAGAGTGCTGCCCCCCTGACATCTCAGATGCTCAGGTAAGAGCCTCCCTCTCCAAAGCAAAAATCACAGCATCAATGGGACCAGACGGTGTCCCGGGCTGCGTCCTACATGAACTCCAAGAAGAGCTAAACCGAAACATAAAACTACTGTTCAATCTCAGCCTTACTACAGGATATGTGCCCAAAGAGTGGCGTACAGCAACAGTGGTCCCTCTCCATAAAGGTGGTGCCTCAACGCATCCTGGAAACTATCGCCCCATAAGCCTGACTAGCTTGGTCTACAAAGCTATGGAAAGGATCATCATGGACCTCATAAGTAAAGATATTGGGGACCTACAGACACTGGATCCTACCCAGTTCGGCTTTGTTAAGGGCAGATCCTGCCTCTTAAACCTGGTTGATTTCTTTGAAACAGTCACCAAGGCGATTGTGAGGGAAGGTGGTTCACACAGCCTACCTGGACCTCGCAAAAGCCTTCGATACAATACCCCACTCGGGCATTATAGATAAGCTCACCAGCTTAAATATAAACCCCTATGTCACTAGATGGATTGCAAACTGGCTCAAGGACAGAACCCACATGGTTAGAATTGCTGGAGCCATGTCAGACTCCAAACCAGTTACAAGTGGTGTCCCACAAGGCTCAGTCCTGGGACCTCTCTTGTTCGGTGTATATTTCTCGGAGGTACAGGCCAACACGGAAGGACTGTGGCTGACCAAGTTCGCAGATGACTGCAAACTGGGCGCCATAATTGACTCTCCAGCCGACACAAGCATCCTCCAAAAGGCCCTCATAGAAACAGACAACTGGTGCCAGAGCCATGGCCTCAAGCTAAATGCCAAAAAGTGTATAGTCATCCCCTTTGGCAAAAACAAAGTGCCCACAAATTACCACATAGGTGGTAATCCATTAAGTAGAGAAGAAGTAATTAGGGACCTGGGGACCCAAGCTGATAGCAATCTCTCATTTGATAACCACGTGGCCAAAGTGGTTAGAAAAACATTTTATATAGCCCACCTAATCATTAAGGGATTCACATCTAGATCAGGGGAGGTCATCGTGCCTCTTTACTCATCCCTCATCAGGCCCATAATTGAGTACAATGCCCCTTTTGGGATGTACCTTACCAGACACCTGCAGCAACTGGAAAGACCCCAAAAGTACCTCACCAAGAGGATCAAAGGGCTCAAACAGATGCCATATGCTGCCCGGTTAAAGAAACTCCAGCTCTACTCAGTGGCATACCGCCTGTTCAGAGGCGATCTGTGCCTGGCGTATAAAGCCATGTCCAACCCGAATTAATGGACATGCTGCACCTCAGAAAATCCAAATCCCATCGAGCTACGCTCGAGACTTGAACCTCAGCACTGAAATAAATAGGACATGCTGGAGGGACAGATCCATAACCCAGAGGCTCCCTTCACTCTGGAATAAAATCCCAGTCCAGGTTAGGCAGAGTCCCTCATTGATTCTCTTCAAGAGGAATCTTGATGAGTGGATGGGAGATCGTAGGTTTACCCCGGGTATCACTTCTATGTCACTGTTAGACAGAGGCACAGTATACTAACCTTGAAAAAGGGCATAGCAAAATAAATTTAAAATGGGTGGCGAAAGCCAAACACATTCTGGCTAGGCTTATAAATGCCCTAGGGCAGATAGCCTAGTATGAACCTATGACCTCTGGCCAGTGCCTGTTTGGAATTTGCATGTTCTCCATTTTTCCCTGTGGGTTCCTCCTACCTCCAAAAGAAATGCTGAGTGTTTCCATCTCAGAATCAGTGAATGGACCTGTAGGCAGCAGCACAGACTCTACATGGTGCCTTATATGAAGAAGAGCTGTATAGACCAACCACTTTGGGCATCTACCGTGGTGCACAATATCCTCAAGATAGGAGAACACAGATCACAGACTGCATGCTGTGGCAGGACTAGCCACTCAACTGTGTAACATATAGCTCTAGGTGACTTTGTTGTGTTGATTAATGTTGCCAAAATGGGCATGGATAGTTACTGGTGATAAGTGGGCTGAGGACTCGACCTCCTTCAACCTACGTCACGGACCCATGCTACGGTGGGAGGGGTGTGTGTGTGTGCCTGCCATAAAGCCCAGCAGCCCAGAATTAATAAGCCACTAGCTTGCTTATGTCCAGTTGCCCAGCCTGGGAAAGCTCTGTTGAGCAATACCTGGACATAAAACCAATCAATCTGCCAAACATGAACTAAGAATTTATACAGTCAGTGTGAGTGCGTCTGACAGGATGGAGCTTGGAAGTGGATGACATGAGGGTATGGAGGAGGCTGAACATTATGTATACAAGAGACAAGATGGAAGTGCAGTGCAGCAAAGACACTTGGCTTGGGATCCAGAGTCAGGAGTAGGGCAGGCTACAAATGATTTTGGAATTGTGGTGGGAGGCAGACTTGAGAAGGCAGTGATGGATGTCATCAAAATTAGTGACAAAATTATGGTAGACTGCAGTGTAATGATAGGGCAAGATTCATAATCTCAGCCTATGCCCCACAGGTTGTGATTTGTGAGGGAAAAGAGTGCATTCATCAGGACAACCTGAATTGGTGTTGAGAATGGCGACTTCAGTGCACATATCAGGACAGACAGAAAAGGATATGAGGACTGCCTGGGTCTGCGTGGGTGGGACAACAGGAATAAAGAAAGAGGCGCCTATATTCTTCGTGTTTCACTGTTGCAATTATCACATTTGGGTTATCTGCCTGCAGGTAGCCCTCAGCCGGGCTGAATACCAGAGTCTTTGGGTTTCTGCATCGGTTGCAGTCTCTTCTTCCATGACGTCAGGTCGTCAGGAGTATAAAACATGCAGCTGATGCCATTACATCATTCTTTCTTGCCGTGCGGTGCCCAAAGCAGAAGCAGTTTGCAAGTGCCGGTCAGCCGTCTCTTGAAATTTTCATTTTCGAGTTTCAGACCTGAAGTCTTCAAAAAAGATAAGTACCCCGTTGGGGATACTTTTTCTTGCTTTTAACCGATGTCAGTAAACGTTAACAATTGTTTTACCTGTGGAAAGCAAATACCTCATAGAGATTTTCATTCATACTGCATCCCCTGTTTAGGCCCAGACCACGACTTCCCTCGCTGTCAGTTTTGTGCCTTGTTCAACACCCAAACTATTCATCGCCGGGCTATTTTTGCAGCCAATTACTTTCGTACTCGATCTGTGTACTCCGAAATGGCTTCGTTAAGCCATCCGACTACTGATGATCTGAAAAAAATGTAAGGATAAAGACAGAGACAGACCACATAGGTTCAAAACTGCCGACGACACTTCCGTTAAGCTAGTCACCAGTCCTCCGGTACTTGAGGTGCTTTCGCAGCCCCTGATACCCGCTACTTCAGATTCGCAGGCCTCTACTGAGACCCTTTCGGAGTCTGGTATGCCGCAAGAGGCTTCTTTGACTATGGAACCTGCGAATGTCTCTACCTTGGATGGGTCCGGAACAGCTGTGCAGGCAATGGCTTCTGAGGGTGTATTCAGGCCTACAGACATTCATATTAAACCAACCCCATCGTTTTCATCCAGGTCAAAAACTCTCACTATGCCTAGAAAACAGACAACCAAACCGCAGGCCCAGGACCATATGCCTCAAAAACAAATGCTTAGAATGGCTGAAGACCTTATTACCTTAATTAGGGGAAGCCAGCCTTTCCCCTCTAAGAGACCTAGAACTGATTTTCTTTCTGATTCTTCTGATCAGGAATCTGATAATCTGAAGTAGTTAACTTCATTTGTGCAGCAACCTGTGGGTATCGGATCCGACTTCGGATCCGAGCCGGCAGTTTTCAACAGCTTAGATCCGAGCTCCTAGCTCCTCCCTCTACCCATAAACCCCTGCCAACCCTGACTGACCTCAGATCTAGTTTGCCACGCTTGTTGTCAGCAGCTGGATTCTCGAGCTCCGTCGTAGTGGTTTCTGTGAGAAAAAAAATAGAAGAATGTTTTACTTTTTTCTATACTTTTGGTGTGATTACAGTGTGTTAGGCCTGTACCTGTTTCCCTTAGCTTAAATCTTCTTTAGTTTATATATATTTTTCCCTCCCCCTCCCTGGTTCGTTAGGGTCTGTGTGTGTGTGTTGGGGCCTAGCATGTGTGTTTCTTTAGTTTAAAATGTCTGAGGCCCCAAAACCTATCTTCTCGAAGTGCACCGAGTGTGGCAATAAGCTTTCACTGGCTGATGGCCACACTCAGTGTGTTCTGTGCCTTGGGGTTGGACACCTTTCCTCTGGGTGTACCATCTCCGTGGCGTTCAACCCCAGGGCACTCAAGGACCGGAGATCCAAGCTGATCCTGGCGGGTCTCCTACCCCCAGATTCGGCTTCGGCCTCCGGTCCTACCGTGGCTACCTCCGCGGCTTCGGCGGTGGCCACTCCTGCCTCTCTCCCCGTGGCCGGGACTCAGCCTCAGTAACCAAAGAAAAGTTCCGGATGGTCACTCTTCAATCTATTCTCCCCCTATTACGGGAGAACTATTGGATGTGCTCGATAGACCTCAAGGATGCGTACTACCATATTCTAATGGACAGACGATCCAGGAGGTTTCTCCGCTTCCGTCTAGGGGCCAGTCATTAACAATTCAGGGCTCTCCCCTTTGGTCTCACCTCAGCCCCCAAGGTGTTTACCAAAGTGTTAGCAGTGATAGCAGCCCACCTGAGGCTCCAGGGAATACAGGTTTTTCCATACCTGGATGACTGGCTCCTGACCGCCTCGACAAGGCATCTACTCTGTACAGCCAGGGATAATTTTCTTCGCCTTGCTCCCTGGCTAGGGATCACAATAAATATAGACAAATCTGCTCTCACCCCGAACCGAGTCATAGATTTCATCGGGGTCAGGTTAAACACAATCAATCTTGTAGCCTTCTTAACCCCAGAGAGACTTCGAACCCTGAGGTTTCATGTGCGGGCCATCCTTCTATCTTCATCTCCTCCGGCAGAGTTGGTCCTGAGGGCTCTAGGCTCTATGGCAGCGGCAATCAACTTGTTACCTATGGCACGTCTCAATATGAGGGTCTTACAGTGGACCCTCCAAGTCCAGTGGTCTTTTCTTCACTACCCTCTGAGTCATCCCATTTCCCTCAGCAGGGCTTGCAAGAGGGCTCTCGTGTGGTGGCTGCAATCTCCGGATCTCCACACGGGACGCCCCTTCTCTATGGCCCCTCCCCTGGTCACTGTGACCACGGACGCCTCTCGCCTCGGGTGGGGGGGCACTCTTCGGGCAGGACTGTCCAAGGCACGTGGAACGATACGGAGACCTCTTTGCATATCAATGTCCTAGAGATGAGGGCAGTGCTGTTATTGTTGCAAGCACTTCAGGACCTTCTTCCCGTAGGCACGATTGCGATCCAGATGGATAACATGTCGGTTGTCTGGTACATCAACAAACAGGGGGGAACCAGGTCTTACCCGCTCTGTCGAGAGGCCATGAGAGTGTGGGAATGGGCGATCTCCACCAACCATTTTCTCATTGCAACGCACATTCCGGGGTGGTCCAACATCCTGGCGGACAAACTCAGTCGCACCATCCTTTCCCCGTAGGAGTGGTCTCTCAATCCGCACGTAGCGAATCAGATTTTTGCCAAATGGGGGCAGCCCTGTTGCGATCTTTTCGCCTCTCCCTCAAACACCAAATGCAACAGCTATTTCGCTTTAATTCCCCAAGTCGGGGAATCCCGAAGGCAGCTCTGGTGCATGTTTGGCCTCCCGGTCTGCTTTATGCTTATCCACCTCTCCCCCTGATGCTAAAGTTTCTGCAGAAAGCCAGTCGGTTGGGGAGCAGGATTATCCTCATTGCCCCATTCTGGCCTCGTCAAACGTGGTTTCCTTATCTTTGGTCTCATCTGGTGAATCCTCCTTGGATTCTAGATCCCCTCCCGGATCTGATCTCCCACCCCCTGGGTCTCCTGACCCTGAACCTGGACAGCCTCAAGCTCACAGCTTGGCTGCTCCAGTTCCACTCCTAGCCAGGACTCCCGCCATCTCTTCCCCAGTCAAAGCTATTCTAGTTGCAGCCCATAAGCCTTCTACTAGGAAGGTTTACAGTAGCAAATGGAGACGTTTCTCTATCTGGGCAGAACGTCAAAACTTGGATCCCTTCACAGCTCCTTTACCTGTGGTGCTAGACTTCTTATCAGGATTATTTCACCAGGGAAGCTAGCTGTTCCACTGTCAAAGTTCAACTAGCAGCTATCTCTCACTACCATGTCGGACATGATCTGTGTCCCTTGATCACTTCTAAGCTGTGCAAGACCTTCCTGAAGGGCACCTTCCTGCTCAGACCTCCGGTAAAGGAAGTGGTACCTCCGTGGGATTTGTCGTTAGTGCTTCAGGCTTTGACAGCTCCCCCCTTTGAGCCTGCAGCTTCAGTGGAACTCAAGTATTTGTCTTGGAAGATGGCCTTTCTCGTCGCCATCACCTCTGCCAGAAGAGTTTCTGAAATTCAGGCCCTTTGTGTCAAACCCCCGTATCTAACCTTCCACAAGGGTAGAGTCTACCTCAGGACCAATCCCTACTTTCTCCCTAAGGTTGCTTCTGAATCTAATATCAACCAGTCCATTAACCTGCCAGTCTTCTTTCCCAGCTATCACAACAAAGGAGAATACAAATTACACTCGTTGGATGTGCATAGACAACTTCGATTCTATATTCACAGGACATCTGGTCATAGGCAATCCGAGCAGTTGTTCGTCTCCTTTGCCAAAAAGAATTTGGGCAAATCTGTATCCAAAGTTACGTTGTCTCGATGGATCTCACAATGTATTCTTTTGGCTTATGAAAGTTCTGGTAGGCCCGCGCTTCAGGGAGTCCGTGCCCACTCTACCCGATCTATGTCTACCTCTGCTGCTTTTAGATCCAGGGTTCCTTTAGATGATATTTGTTCGGCCGCCACTTGGGCCTCATCTCATACCTTTATCAACCATTATAAGCTGGACATAATCTCCAGAGGGAGAGCATCCTTTGGCTCTGCAGTGCTCCGGAACATCCTTCCATGATGGCCGCCCAAGATTCAGGTAGCTGGGGACTCTGTCCCCACAGGTTGCTGCACAAATGAAGTTAACTACTTCAGATTTAGAAGTTATGTACTCACCATAACGTTCCATCTGAGTAGATAAACTTCATTTGTCAGCAACCATCCCCCCTCCTTCCCCCTGACCTTCTATCATTCACTTTTGCTGTCTTCAGAGATGACATTTGAAATTGGTAAATCTGTAGCAGTTGCTGCTTGGGGGCAAACTTGATCTGAGGTCAGTCAGGGTTGGCAGGGGTTTATGGGTAGAGGGAGGAGCTAGGACCTCGGATCTAAGCTGTTGAAAACTGCCGGCTCGGATCCGAAGTCGGATCCTATACCCACAGGTTGCTGACAAATGAAGTTTATCTACTCAGATGGAATGTTATGGTGAGTCCATAACTTCTTATTTCTGCTCCTTCTGATTACCAGGATTTGCCCTTATCTACTTATGAGGATTCTGATGCAGAGGATTCCATTCCCTCTGCTTCCCCTCCAGAAGTTCTTTCTTTCGGTGAAACCTTGTATACTCTTAGGGAGCATTTCCACTGGTAAAGCCAGGATTACTCTGAGTCCAAAAAGAGACTTAGGGAATTCTTACTCTTGCCTCATCACAGACTTTTCGCTGTTTCTCCTGTTCTGGACATTGTAGATGATGCTTTCTTGGAATCTACCCTTACCCTAGACACTTTACCTCCAGCTCCCAGAAAACCTGACCGGTACTACAGAGTACCTGACTCTCACAAGTTCCTCTTCAAGAATCCTTCTGCGGATCCAGAGACCATTTCCCAAGGACCAAAAGGCATTAAGACTACTGTTGCCACAAATCCTACCCCTTCTGATAGAGATTCTAGAGCCTTAGACAGATGGGGTAAGAAGGTTTACACTTCTGCTACTTTGACCATTAGGGTTTTAAATTGCCAGTTTCATATGTTAAAGTATATCAGCAGCATATTATGGGACTACTGAAACAGAAAATGATGTTGATTCCTGACTGTGTTGAACACAAAGAATCGCAAGATTTAATGCATTCTGAAGAACAAGTTGGTAAACATACTTTGCAATGTGGTTTTGATGCTTTAGAAGCATCTTGCAGGGCTGCTGTCACTGGGTCTGTACTTAGAATGCATGCTTGACTTAAGGAACAAAACTTGCCAGATCATGTTAAAGCTGAATTACTGGATGCTCCCTTAAACCAAGACCGCCTTTTTGGCAAGAAAGCAGAAGTCTTCAAAAGGATGGAGGAAAAAGCTAGATCTATGAAACTGTTAAAGATTTCCTACAAGTACAGCCTCCCAGATTCAGTAGGCATTGGCCTTCAAAGAACTGGTCCTTTCCAGTCCCTTCCAGGCCTTCTCAGTCCAAACCCAGGAACAGTAAACCACCTAGATTACAGTCTCAGGCTATGCACAGACCTAAGCAGTGGGGGGCTCACACTTCCAAAGCAGGGAGTAGTAAGCCACCCCCTATGGAAAAGTGGCACAATGACTTAACCTAAATCCTTCCAAGCCCTGCTCAACTACCTGCTCCCTTAGGAGAAAGCTCGCCCTGCATGCAAAAAACTGGAAACTCATTACCCAGGACAAATGGGTTTTGAACAGTTTCCCCAAGGATACAGATTCCACTTCCACACACTACCAATCCAAAATGGTTGGCCAGACCTACCCCCAAATCATTGGGCGGAGGGCCAACAGCATGTTCTCTCTCTTCTCAGTATAAGGGCTGTTCAACCTGTCCCAGCAGAACAAAGGGGGACAAGGCTTTTATTCAAGACTTTTTCTGGTACCCAGAAAAGACAAATCCTGGCGTCCTGTCCTGGACACCTCTATTCTCAACACCTTTCTGGTAGTTCCAAAACTCAAAATGCTAACTCTTCAACAGCTTTTTCCTATGCTAGCCAAGGATGCCTGGCTGGCAACCCTAGACTTAAAGGAAGCTTACCTGCACATCCCAATAAGGGAATCTTGCAGGAAATGCCTACGCTTCAGGGCAGGCTCCATGCAATATCAGTTCTCTGCACTTCCCTTTGGCTTATCTACTGCGCCCAGGGTATTCACAAAGTATCTAGCTCCAGCCGTTGCATTTTGCAGCAGAGAATTATTGAGATTTATCCATATTTGGACGATTGTCTGATTCAGGCAGAAAGCCAGGACTTGCTATTACAACACCTGGCATTCGTAAAGAAACTTCTAACCTCACTGGGGTACACCATCAACAAAAATAAATCTCACCTAGTACCCTGCCAACAGATTGTCTTCCTGGGAGCAAGCTTGACCACAACTTCCCAGATGGCATTCCTCAAGCTTATTTGACAACCTACTTCAGACTATTGGCCACAAAACCCCAGCTAGCTGCAAGGAAAATACTGCAAGACTGCATATGAGGAAACTCCAATGGTATCTAAAAAGCCTATGATGTCAACATTCTCAGGACCTGGAAACAATGATTTCTGTCATTCCTTGCATGAAGACAGAGCTCCTTTGGTGGGCAGAGGCCTGCTACCACAACAAGGGACTCCCTTTCACTCTACTCCCTGCCGCCCAAACCCTATCAGACGCATCAGACTATGCGTGGGGGCTCACATGGCAGGGCAGTGCATTCAGGGCAAATGGAACCCAAGTCAAATGCACCTGCATATCAATCAAAAAGAAATGTTAGCTGTACAGAATGTTCTGACAGCCTTCAAGGACCACATTCTTCCAGGACAATTAATGGTAAAGATGGACAACATCACTGTTATGTGGTACATAAGCAGGGGGGGACCCACTCATACCCTCTCTGCAGACTAGCCATGGCTCTGTGGAACACAGTGTTGAGTTGCCAAGTGCACCTACAGGCTCAATTCCTGCCAGGAAAGCTAAATACACTGGCAGACTATCTAAGCAGAAATCTCATGGACCCACACAAGTGGAAACAGGAACCAAAGACTTTCAACATGTTGATAAACAAATGGGGGAGCCTAGAGATAGACCTGTTTGCCCCCCCCCCCCCCAGAACTACCAATTGGACAAATTCTGCACAAGGACTCCCCACAAACAAGCTTAGAAAGTGGATGCCCTTTCCTTCACCTGGAAAAATCTATCAGTTTATGCCTTTGCTCCTCTGCCTCTCCTCTCCAAGGTACTACTACAGGTCAAACAGGACAAACCAAGGACGATACTGGTTGCACCAGACTGGCCATGCCAACACTGGTACCCCCTCTTACGCAGTGTGTCGCTGCTGGCACCATGACACCTGCCTCAGACCCCTACCCTGCTGTCCCAGTAGAAGGGCCAGATTCTGCACCCTCAGCTTCAAACCCTGAACCTGGCAGCCTGGCTAGTTGCCTGATCTCTCCGTTACCATCCCTCATTAAACAAGTGTTGGATGTCATTCTGGAGGTAAGGAGGCCTAGTACTAGAAAATCTTATGCTGAAAAATGGAAAAGAATCTGTTCCTGGAACCAAACTCAGGGGATGGGCACAGCAGCGCCCAATTTACGTCATATTCTTCAATACTTAACTGAGATGCTTCACAAGGGCCTTTCCTTTTCCTCCATCAAAATTCATGCCTCAGCCATTTCAGCTCATTACAACACAGAACCACCCCTCTTCTCCCATCCACTTTTCAAGCAGTTCCTCAGAGGGGCCAAAAACTTAAGACCACTCAGGAGAGCCCATACTCCAGTCTGGGACCTTAACTTTGTATTGGAAAAACTTACTTTACCTCTTTTGAGCCAGCTGCAAATGCAGAGTTGAAATTCCTTTCTTGGAAAACAGCCTTCCTTTTAGCCATCACTTCAGCAAGAAGGTGTCTGAATTACAGGCCCTTATGTGGCAGTGAAGCCTTTCATCATTTTTCATGTGGACAGGGTGTCCCTTAGGACCAATCCCTCCTTCATGCCCAAGGTAGTATCCAGTGTGGCTCTTAATCAGTCCATTCATTTGCCAACCTTTTTTTCTAATCCACAGAACAAAGGGGTACAGATACTGCACTCATTAGATGTGCACAGACAACTTAGATTTTACTTGGACAGGACTAAACCTCTCAGGAAATCTGAACAGCTGATGGTGGTATTTGCTGCAGGAGCAGAGGGGAAGGCCATTTCAAAGCAAACCATTTCTAAATGGATAGGCATTGCATTCATTTTTGCTATAAGGACCATGGAAAACCTACCCCACAGGGGATAAGACCACATTCAACCAGGGCTGCATCTACCTCTACAGCCTTTCTCAGAGGTGTTCCTACCACGGACATCCTAGAAGCTGCTACCTGGAGTTCTGTACATACTTTCACCAAGCATTACCATTTGCCAATTTTCTCTAAATCCAGAGCTGGTTTTGCCATTGCAGTCTTGCAGGGCCTTGTAGCTGGTCCTAATGCTATTTAAATTCCTCCTCCCATCCGTAGCTTTGGGAATCTACCCAAATGTGATGACTGCAGCAGTGAAACACGAAGAACATAATACAGATGTTCATCGTGCATTACAGCTGCAGTAATTACATATGGGTTTTCAGCCGGCAGGCGGTCCCTCGGTCGGCCGAATTCCAAAGTCTTGGTCCGGCGTCGGTTGTTGTCACGTACTCTTCTGACGTCAGGAAGGCTAGAGTATAAAAGACACAGCCGACACCATCTTCTTCAGTCTTTTTGCCGGCGGTGCCCGGCAGAAGCAGTTCGCAAGTGCCGGTCGGCCAGCTCCTGAATTACGAAAAAATTTGGAACCGAAGTCTTCATTAAAGCTAAGTACCCCGTTGGGGAATCTTTTCTTGCCTCAGACCGATGTCAGAAAAAGTTAATAATTGTATTTCTTGTGGGAAGCAAATACCGCATAAGGATTTCCATTCCCTTTGCATACCTTGTTTGGGCCCAGACCACGGCGTCTCGGGCTGCGGCTTTGTGCTACCTTCAATAAACACTATCAAGCGTCGGGCGGAGTTAAGCCCAACACTATTTTGGCAAAGCGTTTAATTATAAAATGTCGCCGGATACTCCGACTACCGCTATGTCCAGAAAGCAAAGAAAAGGACCGTCAGTCGAGAACTGCGGTCTCCACCAACACTGCCAAACAAGCTCCACGTGGGCGGTTCTCAGTGAGGCGCCTTTGCAGTCCCTGACTACCGGCGACACTCCTCGGCGGGGTCTTCTATACCTGAGACCGCTGGTTCTTGGTCCTTTCCCAAACTACAACGAAGCCCCTGCTCATGTCGAACCCACCAATGTGGATAGATCTACATCCACCCATGGTGTATTTAGGCCTTCATCTTCATTCTCCATCAAGGCCTTTACAAAGCCAAATCAGCCAAGCAACTTTCTAGGCCTACCTCACAAGGCCCAAGACCTGGGCCCACCTAAGAAGCACATGCTCAAAATGGCTGAAGACCTGATCACTCTTATCAGAGGCTCACAGGCCCCTCGGACAAGAGACCCAGAGTAGAGGAGGATTCTCCTCCTTCTGACCAAGAATCCATTTTATCAGAACATTCTGATGCTGAAGAACAATCTTATTCACCCTTTGAGGATTCGGATGCAGAGCAGTCTATTCCTTCTGTATCCCCCCCTGAGGATTTTTCTTTTGGGGAAACTTTACACTCCTTGAGAGAGCACTTCCATTGGGAAGGCCAAGACTTTTCAGACTCCAAGAAAAGGCTTAGGGAATTCCTCTGGTTACCTCAGCATAGACCTCTGGCTATTCCTCCTGTTTTGGAGGTTTTGGATGATGTATACTCGGAGGCCTGTCTAAATCCTGATTCTCTGCCTCCTGCACCAGTTAAGCTGGATAGGTATTACAGAGTTCCTAATTCTCATCAGTTCCTCTATAAAGGCCATAATGCAGACCCTGAAACTATTTCTCAAGGTCCTAAAGGAATTAAGGCTTCCACGGCCAAGAATCCACTACCTGCGGAAAGGGAATCTAGATCACTAGAAAGGTGGGGTAAGAAGGTTTACACCTCGGCCACCCTTGCCATGAGGGCCTTAAACTGCCAGTATCATATGATTAAATATCAGCAATTTCTGTTATCACAATTAAAAACAAAAATGTCACAGCCTGAACAACCAGATTTAAGAGTTGCAGGATATGATGCATAGTGCTGAACAAGTGGGCAAGCACACTTTACAATGTGGTTATGATGCACTAGAGGCCTCCAGCAGATCGGCCGCCACTGGAGCAGTCATTCGCAGACATGCATGGCTAAGGGAACAAAATCTTCCAGACCAGGTGAAAGCAAAAATTCTGGATGCACCGTTACATAAGGATGTCCTTTTTGGTGGTAATGCTGAGGATATTTTACGTAAAATGGAAGAAAAGGCAAAATCTATGCAAACTGTCAAAGCTTTCTTACAGGTTCAGCCACCAAGGTTCAGCAGGAATTGGCCGTCAAAAAACTGGTCCTTTCCAACCACTGACAAAGCCCAAAGAGGCAGATACAGACGCGGAAGGGGCAGAGGACAACCCCAAGGGTCCTACAGAGGCAGACAATGGCAATCACCAACACCAAGAAGTGGTGACGACAGTGCACAGCAGTACAGAAAGCAGACTCAATGACTCCCTCATTTCCATGCCAAGCAGAATTCAACTGGCAGCACCTTTGGGAGGAAAACTGGCACTATTTGCAAACAATTGGCATATTGTCACAACAGACAAATGGATTCTGGACATAATAAACAGAGGCTACAGATTTCATTTTCACACTCTTCCAAAAATGAGAGGCATGCCAAACCTACCACAAAATCAAAGGGTAGAGGCACAACTACAAATCGCAAAGCTCCTAAACATGAGGGCTATACAAAAGGTACCTACGCCACCAACAAGCACAAGGTTTTTATTCAAGGCTTTTTCTGGTGCCAAGAAAAGGAAGCGACTGGAGACCCATTCTGGACTTATCCATTCTCAACACATTTCTTCTAGTACCAAAATTCAAGATGCTCACATTATAGCAACTCCTTCCCATGCTGGGCAAGGGGTTTTGGCTGGTAACATTGGACCTCAAGGAGGCATACCTGCATGTCCCAATCAGACAAAGTTGCAGAAGATACCTCAGATTTCTTGCAGGTTCAAACCACTACCAATTCTCTGCATTGCCCTTTGGCTTATCTACTGCGCCCAGAGTATTCAGCAAGTGCCTGGCATCAGTGATTGCATACTGCAGACTTCAAGGGATACAAATTTACCCTTATCTGGACGACTGCCTGATCCAAGCGGACAGCAAACACGTACTTCTCAAACATCTGGCATATGTGACACGCTTACTGCTTTCTCTGGGATACACCATCAACAAGGAGAAATCAAAGCTAACACCCTCTCAGAAAATTACCTTCCTGGGTGCCAACTTGGACACAAACACCCAGATGGCTTACCTAACAAAAGAAAAACAAGGGCAACTATCTCATTACTTCAAAATACTTGCAAAAAGTACCAGGCTTACTGCAAGGAAAATCCTGCAGGCTCTGGGATTCATGGCATCTTGCATTCTTCTAATCCCATGTGCAAAGCTGCACATGAGGAAACTTCAATGGTACCTAAAAAATCTATGGTCTCAACACAGTCACAGCTTAGAAGTGGAGATTCCAATAATTCCCTGTCTACAAAAGGAATTCATATGGTGGGCCCAAGCATGCCAAGTAAACAAAGGCCTCCCATTCTGCAAGCCTCAAGCTACACAAGTCATAACCACAGACGCCTCAGATTACGCCTGGGGGGGCGCACATGAAGGACAGGTGCATTCAGGGCAGATGGCCCAAAACAGAAAAGCACCTTCACATCAATCAAAATGAAATGCTGGCAGTAATAAATGCAATTTCAGCGTTCAGAGAATTCCTGCATCCAGGACAACTGCTCATAAGAACAGACAACACCACAGTAATGTGGTACATAAACAAACAAGGAGGGACTCATTCATACCCCTTGTGCAGACTAACCATGACTCTTTGGAATCTAGCTCTGGAAAGACAAATAGAACTCCAGGCTCAGTACCTGCCAGGAATGGAAAACACACTGGCAGACACTCTGAGCAGGCATATGACAGATCCTCACGAATGGAAGCTACATCCACGTATTCATGCAGATTGTTCAAGCGTGGGGAAGGCCAGACATAGACCTATTTGCCTCCCACAAAAATCATCAATTAAAAAAGTTTTGCTCTAGGACCTCCCACCCAAAGGCTTGGAAAGTGGACGCCCTCTCATTCACATGGACAACTTGGTCAGTTTATGCATTCCCACCAATACCTCTGCTGCCCAAGGTGCTTTTGAAAGCAAGAACAGACAAGCCGAGGATGATACTGATTGCTCCAGATTGGCCGAGACAACATTGGTACCCACTATTGAGGAGCCTAACACACACTCCTCCGTGGCCCCTGCCTCTAACACCTCTACTGCTGGCCTTAGAACAATTTCAAAACCCTACACAGTCAGCTGAAAACTCTCAGTCTAGCTGCATGGAAAATTCCTTAACTTCACATCAGACACTACTCTCCAAAGAAGTGCAGGATGTCATTTTGGAGGCTAGAAGACCATCTACAAGAAAAGCTTACTCCGCAAAATGGAAGCGGTTTTGCAGTTGGAATGAAGAACGAGGACAGGATCCTAGAAAATTAAACCTGCCTCAGATTTTACAGTACCTAACTGAACTTTTGAGCAAGGGACTTTCTTTTTCCTCAATCAAGATACATGCCTCAGCAATCTCTGCAGAATTCAATATGGATCCTCCTTTATTCTCACACCCACTACTACGACAGTTCCTCAGAGGGGCTAAGAACATAAGGCCTCCAAGGAAACGACCAGTGCCAGCTTGGGACCTTAACTATGTACTGGAAAAATTGACATTGCCTCCCTTTGAACCAGGTGCTTCAGCAGAATTACAATATTTGTCCTGGAAAACAGCTTTTCTCCTGGCCATCACTTCAGCTCGTAGGGTATCTGAGTTACAGGCCCTCATGGCGGTGCAGCCATACCTCATATTCCATCAGGACAGGGTTTCCCTGCGTACTAACCCTTCCTTTATGCCTAAAGTAGTATCTAGGGTAGCCCTAAACCAGGCCATACACCTTCCTACCTTCTACTCTAATCCTCAAAACAAAGGGGAGAGGCTGCTTCATTCTTTAGATATCCATAGGCAGCTACGTTACTACTTGGACAGAACCAAGCCATTCAGAAAATCAGACCAACTCCTAGTTTCCTATGCTGTGGGGGGTCAAGGGAAACCTGTAACTAAACAGACCATTTCCAAGTGGATTGGTCACTGCATACACTTCTGTTATTCCTATCATGGAAATCTTGTACCTACTGGTATCAGATCACACTCCACTAGGGCCACAGCCACCTCTACAGCCTTCCTCAGAGGAGTGCCTACTAAAGATATCTTGGAGGCAGCCACTTGGAGTTCTGTACATACCTTCACAAAGCATTACCATCTGCCTTTATACTCCAGAACAAGAGCAGGCTTTGCCACTGCAGTTTTGCAGGGCATTCTAGCTCAACCCAGTTCCGTATAGTACCTACCACCCTATACATAGCTTTGGGATTCTACCCATATGTAATTACTGCAGCTGTAATGCACGATGAACATAGTACAGTTTTGTACCTACTATAAATGTAGATGTTCGAGGGCTATTACAGCTGCAGTACAGGTTTCCCACCCTCCTTCCCCTCTTGGTAAGACCTTGGGGTTTGAATACCTATTCATACCTGCTGACTGGGTTATCCTACTATGTTTTATTTGCTTACTTTTGTGTATTTCACTAATTTATGTATTGCCTTCCTTTTGGGGGCACCTGACATCTGGGGCAAGAAAGACTGAAGAAGATGGCGTCTGCTGTGTCTTTTATACTCTAGCCTTCCTGACGTCAGAAGAGTACGTGACAACAACCGACGCCGGACCAAGACTTTGGAATTCGGCCGACCGAGGGACCACCTGCCGGCTGAAAACCCATATGTAATTACTGCAGCTGTAATAGCCCTCGAACATCTACATTTATGGTAGGTACAAAACTGTACTTTGTGTACACTTACCATAAATGTAGATGTTCAAGTGTATTCACTGTTGCAGTCCTGGTTACCCTCCCTCCAGCCCCCTGATTCCTCTTGGCTTTACCTTTCCTTCTTGTTTGGTGTATTTAAATTTTCTGGTGTATTTGCTTTTTGATGGAGGTGTACCATAACATATAATTGCTTCCTGTTGTGGGGACACCTTACATCTGGGGCAAGAAAAACTGATATAATGGCCTCGGCTGCATGCTTTATACCCCTGATGACCTGACGTCATGGAAGAAGAGACAGCATCCGATGCAGGAATCCAAGACTCTGGTATTCAGGCCGGCCGAAGGCTTACCTGCATGCAGATAACCCAAATGTGATGACTGCAACAGTGAATACACTCGAACATCTACATTTATGGTAAGTGTACACAACTGTACTTTCTCAGTTTCCCGTAGGCATTTTACAGAAAGTTCCAGAAAGTCTTCCTGTGACTTATCCTCTTCAGCTGCATCCTGTGTTATCCATTGCTCTTTTATATGGGAACTCACTGGCCTATCACTCCACAACATTGACTGTGTCAGAGTTGCCACTCTTTCCTGCTCTTTCCCCTGCTGTACAGCTCAAGCCGAACTTTTGTACTGGTGTCCTTTTAGAGGCTGTAGAATATCTTCATGTGGCAAATGATTAGATGCTTCCCATTCCACCCTTTTCTCCTTAATTCGTGGACTCATTAGTCATGTCACAGCATGATGGAACAGAGTTGGATTTTCTACACTAAATCCTTCACTTTGCAAACAATCCATAACTTCAGTTTCTATTTCTTTAAATTCTCCATTACTAAACCTCTTTTCTACTGACCCACTTTGTTTTCTTAGTTTTTTTATTGTGAAATGTTCCATATTCTGATACGTTTGCCTGCATGTCTCCCCAAATGGCATTGGTTAGTTTTGCTTTCTTCTTTGCTTAAGTACTGCATCATATAAAATTTTTTTTCTCATGTTCATATTTCTTCTTCAAATGTATCCCGTTCCACTTTTTCCTCCTTACTTTGATTGTTTTTTCCTTCGTGCTGTGACATAACATGTTAGACTTTCTGCACTAAATCCTTCACTTTGCAGATGTTCTATTACTTCAGCTTCTATTTGTTTAACTTTTACGTTACTAATCTTCTGTTCTGCATATATGATTAATTTCTAATGCAGTAGTTGAAGGTAGAGGTTGTAAACCCGCTGACTATCATAAAACCGGAGGAGTCGGACTTGTAGATTGTGGAGCCTTCGGAGCCGATGCCTTCCATTGTCTTCGGCTCCGTTCACTCTGATGTCCTCGGCGCCGATCGATGCGGTTCAGAGAACTTTGGGTCTTGTCCACATCTGAGCAGCTGCTACCTTACTGCTCTAACTGGGTATCAGCATTTACAAATTGGAGATTACCTGTTTTAGGCTCCAGCTCCTGGGATGTTACTGTATACCTGGAGTAATCGAGGACTTGCATTCCTTCTTGACTTAGTCTCAGCCCCTGTCGTTCCCCCTTATTTTTATTAAGTTCGGAATGTATGATGTAAAGGAAAGTCAATTCCCCGTATGGCTTTAACCATCTCTGAAAGCAGCCAGTTAGCATTCCCTTCTCAATACCTGGATTCCTGGAGCACCCTTCCATGTACGCCTCTTTAATAAGCATAGCACCCAGAGGTTACTCCTTTTTGGTCCCTTTTTCACTTCTCAGAAGCCTAGGTCCCTGAATGGTCATAGCTCAATCCATCCTGCTGTTTTGGGCTGGTATGATCGGTCGCACTGTATATACTCATGGGACACATGCTATTGCATCAGTTTAAATGGGTAATCCAGGATATGTCAGCACTTCCAGATGGGGGCCAGTTATCTTTCCCTTCAGAGCTGTGCACTACGAGCTTCCACAATTCCCACAATGTTTCTCCACATGCATGGCACTAGCTACCTTCATCTGCGATTCAGTGCATTTAGGGTGTACTTCATGTCCCAATGTTTGCCACCTTCCTACTCCACCCAGGTGTTAACTATTACTCACTGGCATTTACCTGTCTTAAATGTCCAGATTTCTGGGCATTGCTATAAATCGGGCAATTGAATTGATTGTTGATGCAAATCAAAATGTATAAATTCTTATATGAATGCCCTAAGGCCTGGTATAGTCTAGTGGGTATAGCACTAGGCTCCCAAGTACAGATATTTGACCTGCAGGCCTTAACTGTTCCTTAGCTTCATCTCTGCGCATTCTTCTATGGTCACAATCTGTTTCAACAGCCTATTCTGCATCAGTCCCTATCTGCTCCTATCAGACTGACAAACATTTGCAGATCCCATTTACAATGGTGGACTCAGATCCAACAATTGACCGACCTTTCATGCTCCCCCTCCCTTCAGCCCCTTATCTATTCTTAGCTAGGTAGCATCTTTGCTGCTTCTCTCCTTTCCATCATTTTGAAATCATGAGGTGGTACTCGCTGACATTTTTGTCCCCATTCACCGAGATTAATTTTGCCAGTGTCCGTACTACCCCGTCCCCTCCTATAACATTTTTTGTTGGCGAACAGGACATTCACTATCCTATCTGTCATATGGAGAGACCATAAAAGGGTGACAGTCAGTGATCTTCGTAAACCGTGGTCAAGCTACAACACGCACAGTATGTGAATTGAATGCCTTCCCAGACAGCATTAATGGGTCTAGTCTGAGTCCTCATCAGTAGCCCTCCATTGATTAACTAGGTTTTTAGCTTGTGGGGCCAACATGATCATTAGCTTCTTATTTCCCCCTGCAGTTACCCATGCAGCAAATACCTTTGTCCAATTCTCCCTGTTGGGGACACTCCCTAGGGATTCTAGTTTACTGTTGGCCTCCAGGTCTCTCTGATGCCCTTACCAATTGACTATTGATGTCAGGGTTTCTACAAAGCCAGCAAGTCCTAGACCTCTCTTCCTTCTTGCTACGTTTAGACTCGTCTACCATAGTCTTTCTCTCTCTCTCCTTTCTGTCTTCTCTGTCTTTCGGTTATTCCCCTGGATACCCTCCATGGTCTCTGGAGCCCAGTCGGGAACTTTTATAGCTCCCTTAGTAGATTTTGCTTCTGTCTCGCTATAATCTACAACTAACCAAATTGTGTTTTCTTCCCATTGCCTGTAAGACACTACAGGCTAGCTTCCCTTGTTTTATGATAGCAGGTTTACAACCTATACCTTCAACTACTGCATTAGAAATGAATCATATATGCTTAGCTATGAATAACCTAACAATCTGATATTGTTAATCCTCGTTCATTCCTTACGTGTGGGTAGTCTGTTCCGACCTCGGAACTTAGCCGGCCATCTTCCAAGCTCGCGCCAGATGCAAACTATCGAGCTAAACTCTTACCCAGAATCCCCCTCTCCATGTTACCTCAGATTTCATTTGCCGCATCGCCATTCGGTTGTGTCAAGCTACTTCTCTTGAGCGAAGTACAATATTTTTCTTCACAATAAGTTCTGAAACAGCCTTTTTCACAAAAAAATTATTAGATCGTTATCTCTTACTTTATCGCATTTAGTGACTACCCTTTTTCGAATCTTTTTCAATTCCTTTCTTCTCTTTTTACCGCGAGGTAATTCGTTCTTTACCGTAAACCCCTTTTCCTTTTTACTTTTGGGTATTTCTTGTACCGTTGCTGGTATTTTTCTGGTTTTCCTTCTTTCTTTCTAATATGGCAGATAAAAAAGGTAGTCCAGGGTTCAAAAGATGTCTAGATTGTGGCCATAAATTACCTACCTCAGATGCACATTCCCTGTGTGTCTACTGCTTGGGTGTGCCACATTTAACAGTTGACCTGCCTTGTGGGATTTGTAAGAATTTCTCTAACCGGATGTTAATTGAGAGAAAAAATAAATTAATACTGAAGGGGCTACTTAAATCTCCTTTTTCAGAGGCTATTTCTAGGTTGGAGGCTTCACCCCTCCAAGATCCCATAAGAAAGAGTGATGAACATAAAAAGGCCAAGTTTCTTCCTTCGTCCACAGCTGGGGACCCTCAGGAACCGAGACCCAAGAAAGCTAAGCTTTCCAGTTCGGATTTGACTTTTTTGGCTCCAGCGCTTTCGGTACCGAGGCCATTGGCACCGATTAGTGTGCCTCATACCGCATCGGTACCGAGGAGCTCCTCGGTTCAGACTACCTTACCAGCACCGACTGCCCAGTCGATGCAGACTGTTTCGACTTCGATGGATGTCTCGACGCCCATTACTTTTTCTGCTCCGACAACTTACCCGGCACTGACTACTACCCTCTCAGTACCGACCATTCAGTTTTTGTCACTGATGTTTTCGGCTCAGGCCTTAGCGCCTACAACCACTTCGGTACCGACCTCATCGTTGGTGCAGACCATGCCTTCGGCACCGATGATTTCCTCGGTGCAGACAGCAGTAGTTTAGTCCTATACAGCTCCGTTGTCCTCAGTGCAGACCTCCCCCGTGGTGGGCACCGAGTTTGTTCCATCCTTGGATAGACCTGTCTAACCCTCAGCCTTGTCAGTGAAATCCACTAGAAGCCTCTCTGAACATGATGTGTTGCGTCTTGTGGATCAAGTGCTTTTGGCCAAAGGTATCCCGCCCCCCAGGACCTTTCCTTCCTCGGAAGGTGATCATCCTTCACCAAGGACCCCTACCTATTCTCCTTCATTGCCTTTGAAGCCCCTTGATATAGCACAGTCTTCCCCCACTATGGTTCCCTTTATGGACCTCACTAAGGAGCCGCAGTTGCCTTTGTGGCAGGAGAGTCTTGCCACGGCCCAGGATGTTAGCTGTGATGTACGTACTTTGGCCTTTCACAGCCATCCAGGGACTCCGGGTCGGCAGGCTGAACCACTTAAGAGAGGGGTGACCCCTGCCCTGGGCCCCCTACCCCTCTTCAGGTGGATTGGCCTTCCAGCTAATGGAGAAGGCTCTGGCTTCGCTTGGCGATCCTGTGCTATCACTCTCCCCGCCCTCCTCTGACCCGCAATGTACACAAGTCGCTCCTAGCGGACAACAGGGTGCAAGGGCCTCATGACATACTCCCACAGGAGACCTCTTTTGCGTTGTCTTCCCCAACTTCTCCCTCTCAGGAAGATAATCGAAAGAGCTCATGCAAGAGGAAGCACATGGACTCCACAGAGGAGTCCCTTACTGATGACACAGACTTTGATGATGGGGAAGGGTCCCCTCGGTCACCCTCTGAGGTATCCTTTGGTGATGTCCTTGAAATCCTTAATCAGAGAGGTGACTGGCAGCCCTCTAACCCGACCTCTGAAGAGTCTGTGTTCCTACAGGCCTTTCGTGCCTGTCCCCCTACCTTCTGGGTTACTCCACCTGCCGACGAACTTGTCCGGCTCGTCGTGCAGCGTGCGTGGAAGGCTCCTGACACCGTTGAGGCCATTCCCTGGTGGCCAGATAAAATTTTGTCCCCTCCTGCTTATCCCCATTGGTCCAAAGGTATTCCTGTAGATGCTTTGGTGGTGGCGGCCTCAACGGATCTGGTGGAAGAAGAAAGCCAGACTCTCCATCTGCCCAACAGAGTCCCGGGCTCTAGACAGAATAGGGAAGCATACCTTTGCGTCAGCGACCTCTGCAGTCAGGTTCCTGAACTATATGGCACATTTTACCAGGCTTCAAAGAGACTTAATTTCTGAGCTCTCTGAAACTTTGGCTGGAGCTGTGTCTGATGAGGTCCGTGACAAAGTGGTCTTTCAGCTAGCCACCATCGAATCGATATCTAACTCCTACATGCACCTGATATTTCATGCATCAGAAGGAGCAGCTAGAGCGGCGAGTTCAGGCATTGTTCTGAGACGACATGCCTGGATGCGCTTGTGTAATTGCGCGGAACCCTTCAAGGCTTCCTTTCCCAGTGCTCCCATTGAAGCTTCTTCATTGTTCAGACCCAAGGTTAAAAACTCACTGGCCAGATGTGAACAGGATGGTAAGACCCTTTCTGCCATGGGTGTCCTTTATTCTTCCCCTCAATGGGCTTTCTCCAGAAACCAGAAGAGTGGGAAAATATGGCACAGAAAGTCTCAGGGTTCTTTCTGTGACACACAGGCCGAGTTCTCCCCTAGAGGCAAAGGGGGAAACTCACAGGGAAGATGCCCCTTTCGGGGCAGAAGGGGTCCACGTAACCAGAGTTCCAGGGATTCTTTCCCTGGCCAATCCTACCAGCGCTCCTGAGGAGTGGCCCAACTGCTTTCCTCTGGAAGTGGTTGGGGGTCATTTCTCTTTGTACCCTTCTGCCTGGCTAACCATTACCACCGATTCTTTGGTACAAAGGATAATAACCAGAGGTTATCATATCCCATTCGACCTTTGTCCCGCTCCCCTAACAAGCTTCCCCGACGTTCCACCCAGTCAAAGGGAACAAGCAGCATTAGAGATTTCAAAGCTGCTAAGAAAAAGAGTCATCCAAATAGTCCCTCCAGACCAGATAGGATCCGGATTCTACTCAAGACTATTTTTGGTGCCAAAGAAAACCAGGGACTTGGAGACCAATTTTGGATCTCAGTGTAGTGCACAAGTTTGTAAAAGTACAGAAATTCTAGATGCTCACAATACAGTCTGTCCTTCCGCTTTTGGAAAAAGATGATTGGATGTGCTCGATAGATCTTCAAGACGCGTGCTACCACATAAAAGTGGACAGACCATCAAGAAGATTCCTTCGCTTCCGTGCGGGAGCCAGTCATTATCAGTTCAGAGTACTGCCCTTCGGACTCTCTACAGCCCCCAGAGTGTTCACAAAGTGCATGGCAGTCGTCATAGCTCACTTGCGACTACAAGGATTCCAGGTGTTTCCATACCTAGACGATTGGCTCACCTCCGCCCTCACCAGAAATCTATTGGAAGACTCCCTGGCATACTCTCTCCTCACTGCAGAAAGGCTAGGCATAACCATAAACTGGCAAAAATCCAATCTCACCCCATCTCAGTCAACAGAATTCATATGGGTCATCTTGAATACAAAGAATTGCAGAGCATCCATTCCAGAGCACAGAATTCTAAGGATAAAGCAGCAACTGATTCCAATCCTTTCAAGGGAGAAATCCACTGCTCATTCTGTTCCCCAGTTGTTGGGTTCCATGGCAGCCTCCATTACAATTGTCCCCCTGGCCACGTTTCACATGAGGCTTCTACAATGGCTACTGCTCACCCAATGGTATCCTTTTCAGTACCCTCTTTCAGCCAAGATTCGGGTAACTCACAGGTGCAAACAAGATTTAAATTGGTGGATGGCGCACAATCCATCACAATGGTCTCACCCCTTCTCTCCCCAACAGCCCAAGGCTACAGTGACCACGGACGCCTCCCTGATGGGGGGCTATTTCAGGGACATACAGTCTAAGGTACTTGGTCCAAAATGGAGGCCCATCTGCATATAAATGTTCTAGAGCTGAGGGGTGGTGCTTCTGGCGTTGCAAGCATTCCATCCCCTGCTGCCATCTGGGACTATTGCAATACAATCAGACAATATGGCGGTGGTCTGGTACATCAACAAGCAAGGTGGAACCAAATCTTACCCACTCTGTCTAGAGGCCATGATGATATGGCATTGGGCGATGGCTACCAAACGCTTTCTTCTAGCAGCGCACATTCCCGGGAGTTCCAATGTGATATCAGACAGGCTCAGCAGGTGTATTCTACAACCTCACGAGTGGTCCCTGAATCCCTTGATAGCGGTGGAGATTTTCAACCGCTGGGGTCTTCCTTGCTGCGACCTCTTTGCATCCCCGACCAACTACAAATGCAACAACTATCTTGCCCTGATTCCCCCTCCGGGACAGTCGCCCAGGGACGCAATAGTCCACGATTGGCCCTCTGGTCTACTTTATGCATTTCCACCTCTCCCCCTCATTCCCCAGTTTCTGAAGAAAGCCCGCCGGTTGAAGAGCAAAGTAATCCTCATAGTACCATATTGGCCTCGTCAGATTTGGTTCCCCTTCCTTTGGCCTCATCTGCTGGATCAACCGTGGATTCTCCATCCAACCCCGGGGTTGATCTCCCATCCGCAGAATCTGATTCACCCAAACTTGAACAGCCTGAAGCTCACAGCTTGGCTCCTCCAATTCTTTTGATTGCCAGGCAGAATGATCTTTCTTTGCCAGTACGTGACTTTCTTATTGCATTCATAAGTCATCCACCAGAATTACATCTCTCAACAAGTGGAAAAGATTTACTATTTGGCTGAAAGAAAAACAGATAGATCCTTTTTCAGCACCAGTGTCGATAGTACTGGAATATCTTTCTACCCTATTTCAATCCGGTCTAGCTGCCTCTACCATTAGAGTTCATTTGTCTGCAATATTTAATTTTCATGATGGTATCCAAGACTCCTCTTATGTCACACAAATTATGCAAGACTTTCATAAAAGGTATGAATCACCTAAAACCCCCCTTTTAGAGAACCTCCTCAACTATGGGACCTGTCATTAGTCCAACAAGCTTTGACAATGCCACCTTTCAAACCAGCTTCTTCTTGCGACCTCAAATATTTGTCATGGTAAACCTTGTTTTTGGTTGCCATTACTTCTGCCAGACGCATCTCTGAGCTTCAAGCCTTCTGCATCAAAAGACCATATTTGATTTTTCATAGAGATGGTGTCATTGAGAACTAATCCTTCCTTTCTGCCAAAAGTGATTTCTGAAATGTCCTTTAATCAAACCATTGAATTGCCAGTTTTCTTCCCCAGTCATTCAAACAGAGGAGAGTATTGCCTACATACTCTAGATATTCACAGGCAAATTCAATTCTACTTGAACAGGACGAAGGCTTCTCATAAATCAGACCAGTTATTTTTGGCCTATTCTGGACCTTAGATTAGGATGTGCTGTTGCTAAGGTCACATTGGCTAAATGGTTAAAAGACTGTGTAACCTTCATTTATAGAAAACGTAATATGCCATTAACTACTACCATAAAGGCTCATTCTACAAGGTCGGTGGCAACTTCTACTGCCTTCCTTGCCAGAGCCTCTTTACATGACATTTGTGCAGCTGCAACTTGGGCTAGTCCTCATACCTTCATCAATCATTACAAGTTGGATTTGGTCTCCAGGGGAAGAGCATATTTTGGTTCTATGGTGCTCAGGAATGTCCTTCCATGAGAGCCTCCCAGGAATAAAGGTAGCTGAGGACTCCGTCCCACACGTAAGGAATGAACAAGGATTAACAATATCAGATAAAGAAGTTATGTCTTACCATAACGTTCCATCTGTATTGTTGATCATCGTTCAGTCATTAACGACCCTCCCTCCTTCCCCCGCCTGTGGTTTCTAGTGGATCTCACTATCTGGTTCTGTTAGGTCATTTGACCAGAGGTAGCCTCTACCTTCTTTTGACTTGCAAACTCAATCTGAGGTAACACAGAGAGGGGAATTCTGGGTAAGAGTTTAGCTCGAGAGTTTGTAGCTGGCGCGAGCTTGGAAGATGGCCGGCTCGGTTCCGAGGTCGAAACCGACTACCCACACATAATGACTGAAGGAGGATCAACAATACAGATGGAACGTTATGGTAAGACATAACTTCTTTTTTAGTGAGCAAAACAGATAAAATGAGACCATCCATGTTGGCTCGCTACAAATGTTACTGCCAGTAGTAGCAGTATTGTCACTGAGTGTAACACTACTCTACACCAGAACAGTCATATGCTTACTGAGTAATGTCAAATAATTTAGCAAATAACTTGCTTCTTTGGATTTATTTTCCTACCCTTATGTCTAAAGCAACCACAAAATCTATTCAGCTAATGGTCTGCTTTCCAAGTCGGCACTGTAATTGTAAATACTTCCAAAGAAGTTCAGAAAATCGGTCTAACTATATATCCTTTCCCATTCCTTAGGCCAGGTGGGGTCCACTCCCGCTACCTGCTTGGATTACAGATGATATTTCTATTCCTAATTTAAGGTTTGCATTGGCCTTGCCCTCTCTAGCCCACTCTGAGATCTATGGCCGTTTCTCCATGACAACTTCCTTTCATGGTGAAATATAGGGATCTACGTTATTTGTTTTATATATATATATATATATATATATATATATATATATATATATATATATATATATATATTTAGACATTTATAACAGTGCTATACACTTCTGTTAATACGCGGTGGTGCAGCGGTTAGCATTGTTACCTCACAGCAAGAAGTTCTCCCGTTCGATTCTCTGATGGAGCGCCTTCTGTTTGGAGTCTGCATGTCCTCCCCGCGGTCGAGTGATATCTAAAGACATGCAAGTAGGTGCATGCGTGAATGGGTGCGCCTTCTTTGAAGGTTGATTGTCAGGCTGGCAATTCGGCACCGTAAACAATCCACTGCAGATCATTAGCGGACCAGAGTTCCGCTGTGGCTACCCCTAACTGGGAAAAGATGAAAGAAGATGACAATAATATAACAGTTCATGTACACTGCTCTCTGCCAAAATATACGTGGAAACATATAGCTAGTTAAATGCCTGTACACTTCTGTTTGCTAGAATATATGTAAGAAAATAGTCAGACTGCTCTTTGCTGAAGGAATCCAGCTGTATATGTAATGCCAAACATTTTTGTGTCTAGTACAACCTCAAGGAAAAATGCTGATAAATGAACAAATCCCTACTGGGTTGGAAACAAGACTAAGAACAACTCCCTAGATTGTCGCATAATTCACCTGGAAACAAAAAAAGTAGCTTAACAGACTAGACTGCCTTACATCAACATCAAAAGACTGCTTTCATAAAAGATGTATATAAGGACAGTAAAATTAAATAGTGTTCGATCTGATTTCTTGTTAGATCTGTATACTGGAGAACATCATCCATGCTGTCTAAAAAATTTAATCTGAGACATTAAAGCTGTAAACTATACAGTATTGTACGTGTTGTGTGTTACATAGGCAAGTTATTTTAATAGTAACTGGGCAAAGTTAATATATAGTGCTGAAAAAGTTAACAGTATCATACTTTCATTTCAGCAAGGCACCAAAAGCAGAGCTGCATTTGGTAGCACCAGCAATCTCAAGAATGTCACTAAATAACTTTTCAGTGGCAAGCCTTGCCTGTATTCGAACACAGGGAGTGTGGAGCCTTGTATAAAGTGACTTCAGTAAAAGCGCAGTAACTAACATTTATGTATGTGAATAGGAGCACTTCAGTTTCTACAGTTTGCAACAGTACAGTTCCCCATACTTTTGGATCCGGGGTGAGACAGCCTTGCAGGAAGGAAGCAGTGCCATAAATTCTCCAGGTCGGTAAATTATTGGGTTTCGAATCTGCAACTGTCAGCTTCGTTTCACCAGCTTTTTAAGTAACTACAGAAGTTTTCAAACCATTTACGGTGATCATAGACTACAGAGGTTGTATAAACAGCATATTAGCAAATGTAAAACCATGTTAGGGCAAGTTGACAGAAATTATGTAAATGGATTACGTTTAACTGGTATCTCCAACATGAAAATCTGTGGTATGACAGTAAATGTTTATTGTACAAGTCATATGTAACTGCTTTCTGTGTGCAATGTCATAAAAGTACAGTTCAGGTCGTTGTTGATAGTAACCAAGTAAGGGTCATACACTTGCATTATTTTCAGATGTTGAACAGTTGTGTTCTGTCACCACATGTAAAATGTTAATTGCAGAGTTACAACAGCAGTCAAATCAGTTATTGACTAAATCTCCTGTACGTCTTGTTACACCCTTTTGACAAAAGTACAATAAAGCCACTGCACAGCACAAAATATATAAGGACAGAAACGAGGTTCATGGTGAACTGACAAAAATGTTATACACTTCTAAAAGACAGACAAAATAAGTTCAAAAAGTTTAAACAACATATGCAAGCACTTTTTCAAAAGTGCATAAGAGCTTTAGGGTCAGCAAAACAGGTTACTGAGACATATCAGACAACCCATGCAAATTTACAAGACAAGAAAAATCTGGTTAGTAAAGAGCTGAAAGAAAGAGATTCCAGATCTTCAACAGCAATTAGCTACGCTGACAAAAAATAATTTTCAACATTCTACTCTACATTTAAAAAAAGGTTAGTGTACACAGCAGTATCTAATGTATGGGCAAATGAATCCCAAGTGCTTTAAAACTTTCATCCAGTTAAAGCAAAATACTCATCAGTTAAACAGTAAAGTAGAACATATGATGCTGTTCTCATAGCATACATGCAGAGGCAGCCTCTCACAGCTAAGCTGTTAAATAATTTCAAAATCACTGTTTCAAATAACAGAATAGTTCTAGTGCATAGAAATCAAATGAAATAGTTAAAAACAGTGAAGACATGAAGTCACAAGAGTGACATGCATGCATTTTCTATTCACCTAAGAACAAAAGGCAGACAGCAAATGTAAATGTAAATATATATGTTTTAAGCATGTGTTCATTAAGCCAATATCTATTTTATTTTTTACAATATTTTGTAATTGTATAATAGCATCAAAAATAGCAGAGACTCCAGCAGAAACAGTATTCAAAAGCAATGTTAGTAATATAAGGTTATACTGGGCAAATGATATTACAAATAAAACTCAAGGTAGTTTCTTTTGGTACAGATGAACAAGAATGTGGTGTAGTTAATTGGTTCAACCAACAACTCAACAAGAATGAACCAAAAACAAAAGTGGATGAACCAAACCCCACAGCAAGCAGCAGATAAAAAAGAATTCCGTTTAATGGTAAGCACTTTCGCAGTACATCAAGCTGCTTCATCAGACACACAAGAAATACAATGCCTTACTTTTAAACTAAGAACCAATAAAATCATTTGTTCAATTACATGGGGTAATAAATGCAATCCTTGTTTGAAATATGCAAAAGCATATCTATAATCAGTCTAAAAATGGTCATCTAGGCAGTGAACATTTAGAAACGTATACATATTGCTCATAAATGTGAACAGTTTAAAAAGTAATAAAAAAAACCTGTAGTCATCTGGCCAGTCCCCTAGCCTGTAAAACTGACTTTATAGAGACTTTATCATTAATAACTCTGCCCATGTTAGCTCTCATCCTTATAATCTATTCTAACTCTGCTGTCTTTGTTTTATTTCTAATGTCTCCCCCACTTTCAATTTTGGGGAGTATTTCCATCACCATGAGCTTGAATTTATGGGTCTACTTTATTTACGCGAAAGCGTAAAACCGCAAATACATATGGATAGAACCATATGCATCGAAAGTGCAAGCCGTCGAAAACTGTAAACGAAAATCTCTGTAGGTGATCTCTGTCACTCCCACTGCAGACCACCACTGTCACACTACCCACGTACATATCATGTACCACACTTGCATACTTCTCTGCCACTCCTGACTTCCTCATACAGTACCACAACTCCTCTCTAGGCACCCTATCATATGCTTTCTCCAATTCCACAAAGACAAAGTGCAACTCCTTCTGACCTTCTCTATATTTCTCCATCAACACTCTGAGCAAGCATCACATCTGTAGTGCTCTTTCCCGCCATGAAACCATACTGCTGATCACTAATCATCACCTCCCTTCTTAACCTAGCTTCCACTACTCTTTCCCATAACTTCAAGCTGTGACTGATCAGTTTTATCCCTCTGTAGTTACTACAGCTGTCCACATCACCCTTATTCTTAAAAATAAGTACCAATACACTTTTTCTCCACTCCTCAGGCATCCTCTGACTTTCCAAGATTTCATTAAACAATCTGGTTAAAAACTCCACTGCCATTTCTCCTAAGCACCTCCATGATTCCACTGGTATGCTATCTGGACCGACAGCCTTTCCATTCTTCACCCTCTTCATAGCTGTCCTTACTTCCTCCTTGCTAATCTGTTTCACTATCCCCGCATCATCCAACCTTCTCTCTCTCTCATTCTCTTCATTCATCAGCCCCTCAAAGTACTATTTCCATCTGCTCAACACACTCTCCTCGCTTGTGAGTACGTTTCCCTCACTGTCCTTTATCACCCTTACCCTGCTGCACATCTTTCCCAGCTCGGTCCCTCTGTCTAGCCAATCGGTACATGTCCTTTTCTCCCTCTTTTAGTGTCCAACCTTTCATACAACTCTCCATATGCCTTATCCTTAGCCTTCACCAACTCTCTTTGCCATGCACCTCATCTCCTTATACTCCTGTCTACTTTCTTCATCTCTCTGACAATCCCACTTCTTTGCCAGCCTCTTCCTGTGTATACTCTCCTGTACTTCCTCATTCCACCACCAGGTCTCCTTGTCCTCCTTCCTCTGTCCAGATGTCACACCAGGCACCTTTCTAGCGGTCTCCCTTACCATCTCTGCTGTAGTTACCCAGCCATTTGTTAACTCTTCACTGCCCCCTAGTGCCTGTTTTAACATTTCCCTGAACTCCACCTCACAATCACCCTTTTTCAACTTCCACCATTTGATCCTTGGCACTGCTCTCACACTTGTCCTCCTCTTCTTGATCACCAACGTCATCCTACAGACCACCATTCTATGCTGCCTAACTACACTTTCCCCTGTCACCACTTTACAGTCTCCAATCTCCTTCAGACTGGTCCTTCTGCATAGAATATAATCCACCTGTGTGCATCTTCCTCCACTCTTGTATGTCACCCTATGCTCCTCCCTCTTAAAATATGTATTCACCACAGTCATGTCCATCCTTTTCACAAAATCCACTACCATCTGACCTTCTGCATTCCTCTCCTTAACACCATACCTGCCCATCACTTCCTCATCCCTTCTGTTCTCAACATGCCCATTGAAGTCCGCTCCAATCACCAGTCTGTTACCCTTGGGTACACTCACCACCACTTCATCCAACTCCCTCCAAAATTTTTCTTTCTCATCCATCGCACACCCAACTTGCGGAGCGTATGCACTAACAACATTCATCATTACACCATCAATTTCCAGCTTCATAAACATCACTCTATCCAACACACTTTTCACCTCCAAAACACTCTTGGCATACTGTTCCTTCAGGATAACCCTTACCCCATTTTTCCTCTCATTCACACCATGCGAGAACAATTTGAACCCACCTCCTATACACCTGGCCTTACTCCGCTTCCATCTGGCCTCTTGCACACACAATATATCAACCTTCCTTCTCTCCATCATATCAGCTAGTTCTCTCCCTATACCAGTCATACTGCCAACATTCAAAGTTCCTACCCTCACTACTACACTCATAACCTTCCTTCTCTCTTTCTGCTTTCGGGCATGCCTTCCCCTCTTCTTCTCCTTCGGCCAACAGTAGCCCAATTTCCGACAGCACCCTGTTGGCTAACAGTACTGGTGGAGGTCGTTGTTAGCCCGGGCCTCGACGGATTCGGTATGGAAATCTGTATTGTTGTCCGCATATGTTATTTGGCAGAGGTTTTACACCGGATGCCCTTCCTGACGTAACCCTCCCCGTTTATCCAGGCTTGGGACCGGCACGAAGAAATGCACTGGCTTATACATCCCTATATCATATATAACTATAGCTAGTTAAATGCATGTGCACTTCTGTTTACTAGAGTATATGTAAAAAATATAGCTAGTGAAATGCATGTATACTTCTGTTTGCTAAAATATATGTAGAAAAGTATAGCTAGTTAAATGCATGTACACTTCTGTTTGCCAGAATATAAGTAAGAAAATATAGTCAGTTAGACTGCTGTTAGCTGAAGGCATCCAGCTGTGTATGTAATACCAAACATTTTTGTGTCTGGTACAACTTCAAGGAAAAATGCTGATAAATGAACTACTACTACCTACTGGGTTGGAAACAGGAACAAGAGTGACTCCCTAGATTGTCACATAATTCACCTTCAAACAAAACTCAAAGTAGCTTAACAACAGACTGCATTACATCAACATCAAAAGACTGCTTTCATAAAGGTGTATACAAGGACAGTAAAATTAAATAGTCTTGGATCTGATTTCTTGTTAGATCTGTATACTGGAGAATATCATCCGTGTTGTCTAAAAAGTTTAATCCGAGACGTTAAAGCTGTAAATTGTACAGTATTGTACGTTTTGTGTGTTACATAGACAAGTTATTTTAATAGTAACTGGGCAAAGTTAATATATAGTGCTGAAAAGGTTAACAGTATCAGACTTTCATTTCAGCAAGGCACCAAAAGCAGAGCTGCATTCGGCAGCACCAGCAATCAAGACTGTCACTAAATAACTTTTCAATATTTGTATTTTGTTTAATGGACCATCCGTGTGGAAAATCTGTCCAGCGGTTTATAGGTTCATAGGTGTGTACTAGGTTAATGGCCCTGGAGCCTTTACAAGCCTAGCCCATAGGATTACCCTGACATCGTGCCACCCAACCTTAGTTCCTAGTGCCTCTGTCGAGTAGAGCCACTGGAGTGATCCCTGGGGTGAATTTTCTATTTCCCATCCACTCATCAAGATTTATCTTGAAGAGGGGCAGTGAGGTGCTCTGCTTGACATGTATGGGAAGTCTATTCCATAGCATGGGCAGTCTCTGGGTTATGAACCTGTCCCCTCCAGCATGTTCTGTTGATTGTGGTAATGAGGTTGAGGTCTCTGGAGCATATAGTGCAGAGGGATTGAGATTTCTTTAGATGTAGCATTTCCAACAGAGCTAGGTCAGACATGGCTTTGTAAGTCAAGCAGAGATCACCACTAAGTAGGCGATATGAGACGGAGAATAGTTGGAGTTTGACTTTGTCCATATAGGACAAGTGTTTAAGGCCTAAGATCCTCTTTGTGAGGTACTGTTGCGGCCTCTCCAGTTGTTGCAGGTGTCTAGTGAGGTACATGCCAAATGGGACATTGTTCTCGATGATTGGCCTAATGAGAGAAGAGTAGAGGGAGACAATGACCTCTTTCTTCCTGGATTCAAAACCCTTTGTAATGAGATGTGCCACATAGAAGGACTTTCTGACCATGGTGGCAATGTGGTGGTCAGAAGAGAGGCTGCTGTCAACCTGTGTTCCCAGATCTCTTATAACGCTTTCTGTGTTCAGTGGACTGCCATCAATGTGGTAATTCAAGGGAACCGGGTTTTTCCCAAAGGGGATGAAGACATATTTTTTGGCATTGAGCTTAAGGCCATGGTTCTGACACCAGTCGTTGGTCTCATTGAGTCCTTCCTGTTGGATGTCAGCATCACTTGGGGAGATAATAGCAGCTCCCAACTTGCAATCATCTGCGAACATTGTCAGCCAGAGTCCCTTCATATTGGCCTGGACTTCAAAGAAGTAGATACCAAACAGGAGAGGACCCAGGACTGAACCCTTTGGGACTCCACTCGTGACTGGTCAGCAGTCTGACTTGGAGTCCGCTACTTTCACACTGTGGGTTCTGTCTGTGAGCCACTTTGCAACCCACTTAGTGATATAGGGGTTGATGCCTAGCTTAGTAAGTTTTCTATGATTCCTGAGTGGGGAATGGTATCAAAGGCCTTGGCCAGGTCAAGGTAGGCTGTATGGAACCACCCTACCGTCATCCACAGCTCTGGTGACTGACTCAAAGAAGTCGACCAAGTTGAGCAGGCATGATCTACCCTTCACAAAACCAAACTGTGTAGGATCTAGAGTTTGGAGATTCCCTATATCCTTGTTTATTAGGACCATGATGATGCGTTCATTAGCTTTGCATATCAGACTCGTCAGGCTAATGGGGTGATAGTTCCAGGGGTCTGTTCTCGCGCCTCCTTTGTGGAGAGGGATGACTGTAGCAGTGTGCCATTCGGTAGGGACAAAGCCTGAGGTGAGGCTGTGATTGAACAGGGCACACAGGTCAGGTGCCAGTTCACTCTGTAGTTCATGTAGAACACAGCCAGGGATACGGTCAGGTCCCATAGAAGCTGTATTCTTGGCCTTGAACAGTGCTGTTTTAACCTGTGCAGCAGTAATACTGGGTGCCTGGCAATCTGCTGGTATTGTGATTGGTCCTGGGGAGGGGGGGGCGGGGGGGGTAAAGTTAGCACTGAATCTGTTCGCCAGTATATTTGCAATATCAGTTGACCCGGTATAGGAGGTACCCTTGTGCAGTAGCTCAGAGCAAATCTGGGTATTGCCATGGAGATTTTTTACATAACTGTAGAAAGGCCTTGTGGTTGTCGTTACTGTCTGCTGCAATTCTGTTTTCATAGCTAGCTTTAGAGGATTTGATGAGGGATCTCAACCATTTGTTATTCCCCTATCTTCCTCTGCTGATTCTCCTACAGTGGGTTAGATTGGTCCTAGCTCCCTAGGCCACTCTCTCCTTTGTAGGACTACTTTCTTCAACATTCCTTCTACACTTGCTTTGATACCTGTCATACAATAACTTGCATCTTTACTCATACTCTGGTGACGCTGTACAAACAAGGCATTGTTTCTGTAAACAGAACTTCCTTTGTTTTGATGATGCTCTTGCACATCTTTTCTTGAGGGCCTCCCAAAAGTTATGTAGCTGGAGAGACTACCTATCAGTGAAGAAGAATGAGAAGGACAACATTATTTTTAGGAGTTATGTACTTACCATAACTTGGTATATGTTTTGTCCTTCCTCATTCTTTCTCAGCTTCCCTCTCAGCCATCCCCTGGCCTTACTTCTTCTAGTAGGATATTAAACTTAGAGGCAACCTTGAATGCTATAGTTTCAGTCGTCCCCTTTTTCTCATTTGTTCTGTTCCTATAATTCAGCAGACATAGGCAGCAAACTCTATCTGAGTAGTCAGAGGTAGAATATTGCATTATGGAAAGAACGAGAAGATAGAGTTTAAATTCTGAAGTCTGAAAAGTACTACCGAGTCCGATCCGAGGGTCAGATCTGTAACCCATCAGTGAGGAAGAATGAGGAAGGACAACACCTATACCAAGTTATGGTAAGTATATACCTCCTAAATTTAGAAGGACTCTCCAAAGCTAATTGTGGTGACCCCCATTTTGCCAAGGCAACATTGAATGTTCTTCATGTTTCACCGTTGCAGTCATTACATTTGGGGTAATCTGTTGGTATGTTGCCCTCAGCTGGCCTGATTAACAAAGTCTTGGGTCCTGCGTCAGTTGCTGTCCCTTCTTCCATGACGTCAGGGGTATAAAACATGCAGCCGACTCCATTTTCATCAGTCTTTCTTGCCGCGCGGTGCCCAAAGCAGGAGCGGTTCACAAGTGCCGGTCGGCCGACTCTTGAAATTTTCGTTTGAGTTTCAGAACCGAAGTTTTCAACCTAAAGCTAAGTACCCCGTTGAGGAAACTTTTTCTTGCTCCTTACCGATGTCAGTAAAAGTTAATAATTGTATTACTTGTGGGAAGCAAATATCTTATAAGGATTTTCATTTGTACTGTATTCCTTGCCTAGGCCCTGACCACAACGTGCCTTGCTGTCGGTTTTGTGCTAAATTTAACCAACGCACTATTAAGCTTCTGTATATTTTTGCATCTAAATATTTTGGCTCAAGATTTAACTATCCTGAAATGTCGTCTGTTAGCAATCCGACTACCGGAATTCACAAAAAACGCAAAGAAAAAGACAGAGACAGACCGTCGAGGTCCAAAACTGACTAAGCTTCTCCTAAGCCAGTCGACAGGCTCGCCGGTACTCAGTGAGGTGCTTTCACAGCCCCTGATACACGCTACTTTTGATTAGCAGGCCTCTACTGAGGCCCATTCGGAGTCCGGAATGCCGTGAGATACTTTAAGTATTGAACCCGCGGATGTCTCTAACTTAGATGGGTCTGGAGTCGCTGAGCAGGCACCGGCTTCTGAGGGTGTTTTCAGGCCTAAAGATTTGTATATTAAACCAACGCCATCTTCAAAACCAAGGCCAAACCCAACTTCTATGTCTAAAAAACTGATGCTTGGCCCACATGCACAGGCCCCTCTGCCTACAAAACAAATGATCAAAATGGCTGAGGATTTAATTACCTTGATCAGGGGTTCCCAACCCCCTCCTGCTAAGAGGCCTAGGCAAGGCACTAATTATGAATCTTCAGATCAGGTTTCCATTTCTTCTGATTGCTCTTCTGATCAGGAATTATCTATTCCACCTTATGAGGACTCTGATGCAGAAGAATCCATCCCTTCTGCTTCTCCTTCTGAGGATTTTTCTTTTGGAGAAACTTTGCATACCTTAAGGGAACATTTTCATTGGGAGAGTCAGGATTTTTCAGAATCCAAAAAGAGGCCGAGGGATTTTCTTCTTCCTCAGCATAGGCTTTTGGCTGTACCTCCTGTTCTAGACAATGTTGATGATGTTTTCTCAGAATCCAGCATGGCTCTTGATTCCCTGCCTCTGGCTCCTAGTAAGCCAGACAGATATTACAGGCTTCCTGACTCCCACAAATTCCTTTTTAAAAACCCTACTGCTGACCCTGAAACAATTTCTCAGGGTCCCAAGGGTGTTGAGGCTTCTACTGCTAAAAATCCTACCCCTTGTGACAGAGACTCCAGGGAGCTGCATAGATGGGGTAAGAAGGTTTACAAGCCTGCAACCCTGTCAATCAGGGCTTTAAACTGTCAATTTCATATGCTTAAATATCAGCAGCATGTTGTGGGCTTACTTAAACAGAAAATGATGTTGATTTCTGATTGTGTGGAAAATAGAGTTACAGGATTTATTGCATTCAGCTGAACAAGTTGGAAAGCATACTTTGCAATGTGATTTTGATTCCTTGAAGGCCTCTTGCAGGGCCGCTGTAACTGGATCTGTGATAAGAAGGCATGCTTGGCTCAAGGAGCAAAATCTGCCTGATCATGTTAAAGCAAAATTGTTGGATGCTCCTTTACAACAGGATAGTCTGTTTGGTAATAAGGCAGAAGAAGTTTTGAAAAAGATGGAAGACAAAGCTAAATCTATGCAAACTGTAAAAGATTTCCTACAGGTGCAGCCACCCAGGTTCAATAGGCACTGGCCTACTAAGAATTGGTCCTTTCCAGTACCCACCAGAGCCGCTCAGGTCAAACCTAGACAACTCCAAAGGCTCCAGGATTCAGTCACAAGTAACTTACAGAACAAAACAATGGGGTACCTCCACCTCCAAATCTGGAAGTAGCAAGGCACCTCCCTACAGTAAACAGTCTCAATGACTTTCCTCTGCCATTTCCAAGCACTTATCTTTTGGCAGCCCCTTTGGGGGTGAAACTAGCACTTCATGCACAAAATAGGCATCTAATTACCCAGGACAAGTGGGTTTTAAATACAGTATCCCAGAGATACAGATTTCATTTCCACACGTTGCCAATTCCAAACGGATGGCCAGATCTGCCTCCAAATCAGTGGGCAAAGGCCCAGAAACAAGTTATGTCCCTCATGAGTATGGGGGCTATTCAACCAGTACCAGAAAAGGAAAAGAGACGAGGTTTTTATTCAAGACTTTTCCTGGTACTCAGAAAAGACAAATAATGGTGTCCAATTCTGGACTTATCCATTCTAAATACTTTCCTGGACATTCCAAAATTCAAGATGCTGACTCTACAACAGTTACTGTCTATGCTAGGCAAGGATGCCTGGTCGGTAACTTTAGACTTAAAAGAAGCTTACCAGCATATCCCAATCAGGGAATCTTGCAAAAGATACCTCCGCTTCAAAGCAGGCTATTTGCATTACCAGTTCTCTGCACTGCCCTTTGGTTTATCTACTGCGCCCAGGGTCTTCACAAAGTGCCTGGCACCAGTAATTGCATTTTGCAGACAAAGAAACATTCACATTTATCCTTATCTGGACGATTGTCTAATTCAGGCAGAAAACAAAGACACTCTTCTACGTAGAGACTACAAGACTGCATATGAGGAAACTTCAGTGGTACCTAAAAAGCTTATGGAGTCAACATTGTCACAGCCTGGAAACAATGATTCCTATCATTCCTTGCCTACAGCAAGAGTTCCTATGGTGGGCAGAGGCCTGTCACCAAAACAAAGGACTGTCATTCATTCCACCCCCTGCCACCCAGACTCTGACTACAGACACATCAGACTATACTTGGGGGGGTGCATCTGGCAAGGAGATGCATTCAGGGTGAATGGAGCCTAAATCAAATACACCTGCATATCAACCAGAAAGAGATGCTAGCTGTACAGAATGCTCTGACAACTTTCAAGGACTTTCTTCATCCAGGACAACTACTGATAAAGATGGACAACACCACAGTCACGTGGTACATAAACAAGCAGGGGCGGTACTCATTCCTACCCCCTTTGCAGACTAGCCATGGCTTTGTGGAACACAGCCTTGACTTACCAAATACATCTACAAGCTCAGTTCCTGCCAGGAAAGCAAAATACTCTGGCAGACGAACTCAGCAGAAATCTTATGGACCCACACGAATGGAAACTGGATCCGCAAATCTTCAGCATGTTGACATGCAAATGGGGAGCCCAGACATAGTTTTGGGGTGAGGCAAATAGATCTATCAGTTGGACAAATTCTGCACAAGAATCCATCACAAAAAAGCTTGGAAAGTGGATGGTCTATCCTTCAGCTGGAAAAACCTAGCAGTCTATGCATTTCCCCCTCTGCCTTTGCTCTCCAAGGTATTACTAAATGTCAGACAGGAAAAACCAAAAATGATCCTGATTGCTCCAGACTGGCCTCGCCAACACTGGTACCCGCTCCTACGCCATATGTCACAACTTCCTCCGTGGTACCTGCCTTAGACACCTTATCTATTGTCTCAGCAGAACTTTCAAATTCTGCACACTCAGCTCCGAACTCTGAATCTTGCAGCATGGCTAATCAACTAATTTCACCAGTTACATCTCTCAGCAAACCTGTGATGGATGTCATTTTGGAGGCTAGAAGGCCAAGTACTAGAAAATCTTATGATGATAAATGGAAAAGATTCTGTGCCTGGAATCAGGCACAAGGAATAAGCACAGCAATGCCAAATATTCCTCAGATTCTGCAATATTTAACTGAGTTGCTTCACAAGGGCCTATCTTTCTCTTCCATAAAAATCCATGCCTCTGCCATTTCAGCTTATTACAACACAGAGCCTCCCCTCTTTTCTCATCCCCTGTTAAAGCAGTATCTCAGAGGGGCCAGAAATTTAAGACCTCCCAGGAGAGCACCAACTCCTGCATGGGACCTCAATTTTGTGTTGGAAAAGCTCACCCTACCTCCTTTTGAGCCAGCTGCTATTGCAGACATAAAATTTCTCTCTTGGAAGACAGCTTTTCTTTTAGCAGTCACTTCAGCTAGAAGGATTTCAGAACTACAGGCTCTCATGGCAGTGGAGCCTTTTATTATTTTCTACCCGGACAGGGTAGCATTCAGGACCAATCCATCCTTTATGCCTAAAGTGGTATCTAGTGTGGCTCAGTCAGACCATTCATCTGCCAACTTTTTTCCCAAATTCACAGAACAAGGGGGAGCGGAGTCTGCATTCACTGGATGTACACAGACAACTAAGATTCTACTTGAACAGGACAAAATCTCTAAGAAAATCTGAGCAACTACTGGTGGCATTTGCTGCAGGGGCAGAGGGAAAGGCTATTTCAAAATGGATAAGCCATTGTATTCGTTTCTGCTACATGCATCATGGTAAATCTGTCCCCAAGGGGATCAGATCCCATTTCACCAGGGCTGCATCTACTTTGCAGCCTTTCTCAGAGAGGTTCCTACCAGAGACATTCTAGAAGCTTCTACCTGGAGTTCAGTTCATACATTCACCAATCATTACCATTTACCTCTCTTCTCTAAATCCAGAGCAGGCTTTGCCACTGCTGTCCTGCAGGGTCTTATAGCTGCTCCTAATGCTGTATAATTCCATCCTCCCAACCATAGCTGTGGGATTCTACCCACATAAGTGAGCAGGACAGTAAGATCTTGTCTGCCGATGGAATCAATTTTTCATCCCCCTCAGAGATTCCTTCTCCAGGAATCAGACGAAATAAATTTGGTTCAGAAATTTTCATGGTTTTCACCAGGACACTTGTGGGGGTGGGCCTTGCAGCGGCAACTCTGTTGGATGTCTCCCATGGGGCAGAGGTGGTCTGCAAAACCAAGGTTTCCATGGGCCATTCATTGTGAACGTTTATCAGCGTCCCTAACACTTGCCTGACTGCTGCACTCCGGAGGCATTTAAGGGATGTGCTTCTCCTTACTCCCTCAAGCCTGGCAAAATATAACTTCCATTTGTGGGTGCTAAGGAACATTACCAGAGGTTATACACTAGTCTCTTTAGAACATCCAGAGAAAAAAATGAAAGATTGCCAGTATTCCACCCAATCAGTCGGCATCTTTAGTAACAGAAGATGTTCTTCGTGTTTCACTGTTGCAGTCATCACATTTGGGTTATCTGACTGCAGGTAGCCCTCAGCCGGCCTGAATACCAGAGTCTTGGATTCCTGCATCGGATGCCTTCTCTTCTTTCATGATGTCAGTTTGCCAGGGGTATAAAACATGCAGCCGACGTCATTACATCAGTCTTTTATTACCGCGCAGTGCCCGAAGCAGAAGCAGTTTGTTGATAAGCACATTGCCAAAATGGTTAGAAAATCTTTCTACGTGGCCCACCTAATCACAAAAGGGTTCGCATCCAGATCAAAAGAGGTTATTGTACCCCTCTACTCATCAGACCCATCATAGAATACAATGCCCCATTTGGGATGTACCTTAAAAGACACCTGCAACAGCTGGAAAGACCACAGAAGTACCTTACCAAGAGGATCACTGGCCTCAAACAGATGCCCTATGCAGCTCGACTGAAGAAATTACAGCTGTACTCGGTTGCATACCACCTACTCAGAAGTGATCTCTGCCTGACATACAAGGCCATGTCCAACCCAGAATTGATGGACATGCTCCACCTAAAGAAAACCTTATCCCCGCGAGCCACATGCTCTAGAGATCTAAACCTCATCATAACAATAAATAGGACGTGCTGGAGGGATAGATTCCTGTCCCAGAGACTTCCCATGCTTTGGAACAAGATCCCAATCTACATCAGGCAGAGCTCCTTGCTAACACTCTTCAAAAGAAATCTTGACGAGTGGATGGGAAACAAAGTTTACCTCGGGGATCACTTCAGTGGCTCTGCTGGACAGAGGCACAGGGAACTAATCTAAGGGGGCAGCGAAAGCCAACACATTCTTGTTGGGCTTATAAATGCCTTCGGGCAGATAGCCTAGTACCTACCTATGAACCTATAAGTACCGGTCGGCCGAATCCTGAAATTTTAATTTTTGAGTTTCAGAACTGAAGTCTTAAAAAAAGCTAAGTACCCCATTGGGGATCCTTTTTCTTGCTCTTAACCGATGTCAGTAAAAGTTAACAATTGTCTTACCTGTGGAAAGCAAGTACTTCATAAAGATTTTCATTCATACTGCATTCCTTGCTTAGGCCCAGGCCACAGTGTCCCTAGCCGTCGGGTTTTGTGCCTTGTTCAACCCCCGAAGTATTTGTCGTCGGTCTATATTTGCAGCCAATTATTTTGGTACTCGGTATAACTATCCAGAAATGGCTTCAGTAAGCCATCCGACTACTGGTATTCTGAAAAAACTTAAAGATAAAGACAGAGACAGACCGCATAGGTCCAAAGCTAGCGACAACGCTTAAGCTAGTTGCCAGTCTGCTTGTACTCAGTGAGGCGCTTTCACAGTCCCTGATACCCGCTACTTCAGATTCGCAGGCCTCTACTGAGACCCATTCGGAGTCCGGTATGCCGCGAGATGCTTCTTTGACTATAGAACGTGTGGATGTCTCTACCTTGGATGGGTCCAGAGCTGCTGTGCAAGCACTGGCTTCTGAGGGTGTATTCAGGCCTACAGACTTGCATTTGAATCCGACGCCATCTTCTTCCTCCAGGCCTAAAACTTGACCCACGCCTAGAAAACTGATGTCCAAACCACATGGTCAGGCCCATATACCTAAAAAAACAAATGCTTAGAATGGCTGAAGACCTTATTATTTTAATTAGGGGAAACCAGCCTTCCCCCTCTGAGAGACCTAGAACTGATTTTCCTTCTGATCAGGATTCTGATATTTCTGTTTCTTCTGATTACCAGGAATTGCCCTTATCTACCTATGAGGATTCTGATGCAGAGGATTCCATTTCCTCTGCTTCCCCTCCAGAAGATTTTTCTTTTGGTGAAACCCCACACGCTCTTGGGGAGCATTTCCGCTGGGAAAGCCAGGATTTCTCTGACTCCAAAAAAAGCTTAGGGAATTCTTACTCCTTCCTCAACACAGGCCTTTAGCTATCCTTCCTGTTCTGGACATTGTAGATGATGCTTTCTTAGAATCTAGCCTGTCCCCAGACACTTTACCTCCAGCTCCCAGAAAACCTGACGGGTATTAGTGTACCTGACTCTCACAAGTTCCTCTTCAAGAATCCTACTGCTGATCCAGAGACTATTTCCCAAGGACCAAAGGGAATTAAGGCTACTGCTGCCAAAAATCATACCCCTTCTGATAGAGATTCTAGATCCTTGGAGAGATGGGGTAAGAAGGTGTACACTTCTGCTGCTTTGGCCATTAGGGCTTTAAATTGCCAGTTTCATATGTTAACGTACCAACAGCATAGTATGGGTCTACGTAAACAGAAAATTATGTTGATTCCTGACTGTGCTGAACATAAAGAATTACAGGATTTAATGCATTCTGCTGAACAAGTTGGTAAACATACTTTGCAGTGTGGTTTTGACTGTTTAGAAGCGTCTTGCAGGGCTGCTGTCACTGGGTCTGTACTTAGAAGGCATGCTTGGCTTAAGGAGCAAAACTTGCCAGATCATGTTAAAGCTAAATTACTGGATGCTCCCTTAAACCAAGACCGCCTGTTTGGCAACAAAGCAGAAGTCGTTCTCAAAAAAGATGGAGGAAAAAGCTAGATCTGTGCAAACTGTTAAAGATTTCCTGCAAGTATAGCCTCCCAGATTTAGTAGGCATTGGCCTTCAAAGAATTGGTCTTTTCCTCTTCCAGGCCTTCTCAGTCCAAACCTAGGAACATCAGACAACCTAGGTTACAGTCTCAGGCTACGCACAGGCCTAAGCAGTGGGGGGCTTCCACTTCCAAAGCAGGAAGTAGTAAGACTTCCCCTTACGGAAAAATGGCACAATGATGTAACTTTAACCCTTCCAAGGCCTGCTCAACTGTCTGCTCCCTTAGGAGGAAAGCTCACCCTGCATGCAAAAATCTGGGAACTCATTACCCAGGACAAATGGGTTTTAAATATAGTTTTCCAACGATACAGATTCCACTTCCATACCCTACCAATGCCAAACGGTTGGCAAGACCTACCCCCAAATCAGTGGGCAGAGGCTCAACAGCAGGTTCTCGCTCTTCTAAGTATCAGGGCTATTCAACCTGTCCCAGCAGAAGAAAGCGGTCAAGGTTTTTATTCAAGATTTTTCCTGGTACCCAGAAAAGACAGCTCCTGGCATCCTATTCTGGACCTCTCTATTCTAAACACCTTTTTCGTAATCCCAAAATTCAAAATGCCAACACTTCAACAGCTGCTCCCTATGCTAGGCAAAGATGCCTGGTTGGCCACCTTAGACTTAAAGGAAGCTTACCTGCACATTCCAATAAGGGAATCTTGCAGGAAATACCTACGCTTCAGGGCAGGCTCCATGCACTATCAGTTCTCTGCACTTCCCTTTGGCTTATCTACTGCGCCAGGGTATTTCCAAAGTGTCTAGCTCCTGCCATTGCAATTTGCAGGCAGAGAAATATTCAAATGTACCCATACTTGGACGATTGTCTGATTCAGGTAGAAAGCCAGGACTTGCTATTAAAACATCTGGCATACGTAAAGAAACTTCTAACCTCACTGGGTACACCGTAAACGAAAATAAATTTCACCTAGTACCCTGCCAACAGATTGTATTCCTGGGAGCAAGCTTGAACACAACTTCCCAGATGGCTTTCCTCATTCCAGAGAAACAAGTTTATTTGACAGCCTACTTCAAACTACTGGCCACAAAGACCCAGCTATCTGCAAGGAAAATTCTTCAAGCCCTGGGGTTCATGGCCTCTTGCATTCCACTAATTCCATATGCAAGACTGCGTATGAGGAAACTACAGTGGTATCTAAAAAGCCTATGGTGTCAACATTCTCAGGACCTGGAATCAATGATTCCTACCATTCCTTGTATGAAGACAGTTCCTTTGATGGGCAGACACCTGCTACCACAACAAGGGGCTCCCCTTCACTCTACCCCCTGCCACCCCAAACTATAAACAACAGGCACATCAGACTATGCATGGGGGGCTCACTTGGCAGGGCAGTGCATTCAGGGCAAATGGAACCCGAGACAGATGCACCTGCATATCAACCAAAAAGAAAGGTTAGCTGTACAGAATTCCCTGACAGCCTTCAAAGACCACAATCTTCCATAATTATGTGGTACATAAGCAAGCAGGGGGGAACCCACTCGTACCCTCTCTGCAGACTACCCATGGCTCTGTGGAACATAGCCTTGTGCTACCAAGTGCACCTACAAGCTCAGTTCCTGCCAGGCAAGCTAAATTCACTGGCAGACGACCTAACCAGAAATCTCATGGACCCATACGAATGGAAACTGGAACCAAAAATATTCAGCCTATTGTGGAACAAATGGGGGACTCTAGAGATAGACCTGTTTGCCTCCCCTCAGAACTACCAATTGGACAAATTCTGCACAAGGACTTCCCACAGTCAAGCTTGGAAAGTGGATGCCCTGTCCTTTACCTGGGAAAGCCTCTCGGTTTATGCCTTTCCCCCTCTACCTCTCCTGTCGAAGGTTCTGCTAAAGATCAAACAGGACAAGCCAAGGGCAATACTGATTGCACCAGACTAGCCACGCCAGCACTGGTGTACCCACTCTTGCGCAGTATGACATTGCTGGAACCATGGCACTTACCTCAGACACCTTCCCTGCTGTCTCAGCAGGCGGGCCAGATTCTGCACCCTCAGCTTCAAACCCTAAACTTTGCATTTTGGCTAATTCCTTGAGCTCTCCAATAGCATCCCTCAGTAAGCTGGTGCTAGATGTCATTCTGGAGGCAAGGAGGCCTAGTACTAGAAAATCCTTTGCTGAAAAGTGGAAAAGATACTGTTCCTGGAGCCAGACTCGGGGGATGGGCAGAACTGTGCCCAACTTACCTCGTATTCTTCAGTATTTAACAGAAATGCTCCACAAGGGCCTATCCTTTTCGTCAATTAAAATTCATGCCTCAGCCATTTTAATTCATTATAATACTGAACCACCCCTCTTCTCTCACCCCCTGCTAAAGCAGTTCCTCAGAGGGGCCAAAAATGTAAGACACCCCCCCCCCCCAGGTGAGCCCCTACTCCAGCCTGGGACCTTAACTTTGTATTGGAAAAGCTCACTCTCCCTCCATTTGAACCAGCTGCAACTGCAGAATTGAAATTCCTTTCTTGGAAAACAGCCTTCCTTCTAGCCATCACTTCAGCAAGAAGAGTGTCTGAGTTACAGGCCCTCATGGCAGTGGAACCCTTCGTTATCTTCCATGCAGACAGGGTTTCCCACAGGGCCAATCCTTCCTTTATGCCCAAGGTGGTATCTAGTGTGGCCCTAAATCAGTTCAATCATTTGCCTACCTTTTCCCCCGAATCCACAAAACAAAGGAGAACGAATACTGCATTCTTTGAACGTGCACAGACAACTTAGATTTTATTTGGACAGGACAAAGCCTCTCAGAAAATCTGAACAGCTGCTATTCGGCTTTGCTGCAGGGGCAGAGGGGAAGGCCATTTCAAAGCAAACCATTTCTAAATGGATTAGCCCATTGCATTAATTTCTGCAATAAGCACAAAGGAAAACCTACCCCACAGGGGATAAGATCACATTCCACCAGGGCTGCATCTACCTCTGTTGCCTTTCTCAGAGGAAGTCCCTACCAGGGACATCCTTGAAGCTGCTACCTGGAGCTCTGTACATACCTTCACCAAGCATTACCGCATGCCTATTTTTTATAAATCCAGAGCTGGTTTTGCCACTTCAGTTCTGCAGGGCTTAATAGCTGGCCCTAATGCTCTCTAGCTTCCTCCACCCTTCCTTAGCTTTGGAATGTGATGACTGTATTAGTGAAACATGAAAAACATGATACAGTTGTGTACACTTACCATAAATGTAGATGTTCGAGTGTATTCACTGTTGCAGGCCTGGTTACCCTCCCTACAGCCCCCTGACTTCTTTTGCCTCTGCCCTTTCCTGTTTGTTTAGTGTATTTAATCTTTCTGGTGTATTTGCTTTTTGTTGGCAGTGTACCATAACATATAATTGCTTCCCATTGTGGGGGCACCTGACATCTGGGGCAAGAAAAACTGATGTAATGGTATTGGCTGCATGTTTTATACCCCTGACGACCTGATGTCATGGAAGAAGAGACAGCATCTGACGCAGGAATCCAAGACTCTGGTATTCAGGCCTGCTGAGGGTACCTGCAGGTAGATAATCCAAATGTGATGACTGCAGCAGTGAATACACTCGAACATCTACATTTATGGTAAGTGTACACAACTGCACTTTTCAGAGTTGGACAGAAGACTCATTCAACCATCTCACGAGGTTAGCTAAAGATCTGGAGTCTATCCAAGGATGTTCTTCGTCTTCCCTTGCTGCAGTCCTGACAATTGGGTATAGTCCGCGTCCCAGTCGGCCCGAATACCAGAGTATAAGGCTGGCGTCGGTCATGGCGCCTTAGACTGGCGGCAGTTCGTCAGGGGACTAATGCGCATGACCGACGTCATTTCCTCAGTCTTTTTTGCCGCATGGTCCGATGCAGAAGCAATTTTGCGAGTGCAGGTTGGCGTTCTGAGATTTTCCAAACCGGAGTTTCAGACCGAATACAGAGTTGGCTAAATAACCCGTTGGGAACATTTGATTTTTCTTGCCTCAGTATTTAACCGGATGTCAGAAAAAGTGAATAACTGTATTTCTTGTGGGAAGCAGATACCGCATAGGGATTATCATACTTTGTGTATACCTTGTTTAGGGCCTGAGCACGACGTTGTTGGTTGCCGCTCTTGTGCTAGATTTAACAAGCGCACTATTAAGAGGAGGCTTGATTGTGCTAGGTTAGTGTTTGGGAAGCGTTGCAATTATACTATGCCGTCGGATGCTCCGACGCCTGCTTCATCTAAGAAGCGCAAGGACAAAACAGTGAAGTCTAGGGGTGAGGAACCGGCAGTCCCGGACGTCGGTCCTTTAGAAGGCTCAGGGGAGCCAGAGGTTTTGCCAGGAGTCTCTATGGAGTCTCAGGCAGATACTTTACTGTTACAGGATGTGCCCTCTCAGGAGGTAGGCCAGGCTGAGGGGCTTCTCAGGTAACTGTTCTTCCCTCTCTTCCCAAGGTAGTTAGGGCCTCTCCTTCTGTTGCCAAGCTTCTTTTAGAGGAAGCCCAAGTTCAGCTTCTGTACGGGCTTCTCCTAGCATTTCGGCTCTGTGCCTAAGAAACATATGCTTAAAATGGCAGAAGATTTGATTACTTTGATTAGAGGTTCTATGCCCCCACCTGATAAGAGGCCTAGGGTGGAACAGGAGTTTGATAATTTTGAACAGTGTTCACAGGCTTCAGGAGTCTTCTGTGGAAGACTTGCAAGAGTTTCCTACTTATTCTGATTCTGATGTGGATGATTCCACTCCTTCAGCTTCTCCTCCTGAGGATTTTTCATTTTCAGAGACTCTTCACTCCATGAGGGAGCACTTTAAATGGGAAGGCCAAGATTACTCTGACTCCAGAAAAGGCTTAGGGAATTCTTGTTTTTGCCCCAGCATAGGCCCTTAGCTATTCCTCCTGTGTTGAATGTGGTGGAGGATGTTTTGCAGAAGCTTCTCTGAACCCTGATTCCTTGCCTCCTGCTCCTGTTAAGCCTGATAGGTATTATAGGGTGCCAAGAATCCATCACAAAAAAGCTTGGAAAGTGGATGGTCTATCCTTCAGCTGGAAAAACCTAGCAGTCTATGCATTTCCCCCTCTGCCTTTGCTCTCCAAGGTATTACTAAATGTCAGACAGGAAAAACCAAAATGATCCTGATTGCTCCAGACTGGCCTCGCCAACACTGGTACCCGCTCCTACGCCATATGTCACAACTTCCTCCGTGGTACCTGCCTTAGACACCTTATCTATTGTCTCAGCAGAACTTTCAAATTCTGCACACTCAGCTCCGAACTCTGAATCTTGCAGCATGGCTAATCAACTAATTTCACCAGTTACATCTCTCAGCAAACCTGTGATGGATGTCATTTTGGAGGCTAGAAGGCCAAGTACTAGAAAATCTTATGATGATAAATGGAAAAGATTCTGTGCCTGGAATCAGGCACAAGGAATAAGCACAGCAATGCCAAATATTCCTCAGATTCTGCAATATTTAACTGAGTTGCTTCACAAGGGCCTATCTTTCTCTTCCATAAAAATCCATGCCTCTGCCATTTCAGCTTATTACAACACAGAGCCTCCCCTCTTTTCTCATCCCCTGTTAAAGCAGTATCTCAGAGGGGCCAGAAATTTAAGACCTCCCAGGAGAGCACCAACTCCTGCATGGGACCTCAATTTTGTGTTGGAAAAGCTCACCCTACCTCCTTTTGAGCCAGCTGCTATTGCAGACATAAAATTTCTCTCTTGGAAGACAGCTTTTCTTTTAGCAGTCACTTCAGCTAGAAGAATATCAGAACTACAGGCTCTCATGGCAGTGGAGCCTTTTATTTTCTATCTGGACAGGGTGGCGCTCAGGACTAATCCATCCTTTATGCCTAAAGTGGTATCTAGTGTGGCTCAGTCAGACCATTCATCTGCCAACTTTTTTCCCAAATTCACAGAACAAGGGGGAGCGGAGTCTGCATTCACTGGATGTACACAGACAACTAAGATTCTACTTGAACAGGACAAAATCTCTAAGAAAATCTGAGCAACTACTGGTGGCATTTGCTGCAGGGGCAGAGGGAAAGGCTATTTCAAAATGGATAAGCCATTGTATTCGTTTCTGCTACATGCATCATGGTAAATCTGTCCCCAAGGGGATCAGATCCCATTTCACCAGGGCTGCATCTACTTTGCAGCCTTTCTCAGAGAGGTTCCTACCAGAGACATTCTAGAAGCTTCTACCTGGAGTTCAGTTCATACATTCACCAATCATTACCATTTACCTCTCTTCTCTAAATCCAGAGCAGGCTTTGCCACTGCTGTCCTGCAGGGTCTTATAGCTGCTCCTAATGCTGTATAATTCCATCCTCCCAACCATAGCTGTGGGATTCTACCCACATAAGTGAGCAGGACAGTAAGATCTTGTCTGCCGATGGAATCAATTTTTCATCCCCCTCAGAGATTCCTTCTCCAGGAATCAGACGAAATAAATTTGGTTCAGAAATTTTCATGGTTTTCACCAGGACACTTGTGGGGGTGGGCCTTGCAGCGGCAACTCTGTTGGATGTCTCCCATGGGGCAGAGGTGGTCTGCAAAACCAAGGTTTCCATGGGCCATTCATTGTGAACGTTTATCAGCGTCCCTAACACTTGCCTGACTGCTGCACTGGAGGCATTTAAGGGATGTGCTTCTCCTTACTCCCTCAAGCCTGGCAAAATATAACTTCCATTTGTGGGTGCTAAGGAACATTACCAGAGGTTATACACTAGTCTCTTTAGAACATCCAGAGAAAAAAATGAAAGATTGCCAGTATTCCACCCAATCAGTCGGCATCTTTAGTAACAGAAGATGTTCTTCGTGTTTCACTGTTGCAGTCATCACATTTGGGTTATCTGACTGCAGGTAGCCCTCAACCGGCCTGAATTACCAGAGTCTTGGGATTTCTGCATCGGATGCCTTCTCTTTCATGATGTCAGTTTGCCAGGGTATAAAACATGCAGCCGACGCCATTACATCAGTCTTTTATTACCGCGCAGTGCCCAAGCAGAAGCAGTTTGTTGATAAGCACATTGCCAAAATGGTTAGAAAATCTTTCTACGCGGGCCCACCTAATCACAAAAGGGTTCGCATCCAGATCAAAAGAGGTTATTGTACCCCTCTACTCATCAGACCCATCATAGAATACAATGCCCCATTTGGGATGTACCTTAAAGACACCTGCAACAGCTGGAAAGACCACAGAAGTACCTTACCAAGAGGATCACTGGCCTCAAACAGATGCCCTATGCAGCTCGACTGAAGAAATTACAGCTGTACTCGGTTGCATACCACCTACTCAGAAGTGATCTCTGCCTGACATACAAGGCCATGTCCAACCCAGAATTGATGGACATGCTCCACCTAAAGAAAACCTTATCCCCGCGAGCCACATGCTCTAGAGATCTAAACCTCATCATAACAATAAATAGGACGTGCTGGAGGGATAGATTCCTGTCCCAGAGACTTCCCATGCTTTGGAACAAGATCCCAATCTACATCAGGCAGAGCTCCTTGCTAACACTCTTCAAAAGAAATCTTGACGAGTGGATGGGAAACAAAGTTTACCTCGGGGATCACTTCAGTGGCTCTGCTGGACAGAGGCACAGGAACTAATCTAAGCAGCAGCCAACACATTCTTGTTGGGCTTATAAATGCCTTCGGGCAGATAGCCTAGTACCTACCTATGAACCTATAAGTACCGGTCGGCCGAATCCTGAAATTTTAATTTTGAGTTTCAGAACTGAAGTCTTAAAAAAAGCTAAGTACCCCATTGGGGATCCTTTTTCTTGCTCTTAACCGATGTCAGTAAAAGTTAACAATTGTCTTACCTGTGGAAAGCAAGTACTTCATAAAGATTTTCATTCATACTGCATTCCTTGCTTAGGCCCAGGCCACAGTGTCCCTAGCCGTCGGGTTTTGTGCCTTGTTCAACCCCAAGTATTTGTCGTCGGTCTATATTTGCAGCAAATTATTTTTGTACTCGGTATAACTATCCAGAAATGGCTTCAGTAAGCCATCCGACAACTGATATTCTGAAAAAACGTAAAGATAAAGACAGAGACAAACTGCATAGGTCCAAAGCTAGCACAACGCTTAAGCTAGTTGCCAGTCTGCTTGTACTCAGTGAGGCTTTCACAGTCCCTGATACCCGCTACTTCAGATTCGTGAGGCCTCTACTGAGACCCATTCGAGTCCGGTATGCCGCGAGATGCTTCTTTGACTATAGAACGTGTGGATGTCTCTACCTTGGATGGGTCCAGAGCTGCTGTGCAAGCACTGGCTTCTGAGGTGTATTCAGGCCTACAGACTTGCATTTGAATCGACGCCATCTTCTTCCTCCAGGCCTAAAACTTGACCCACGCCTAGAAAACTGATGTCCAAACCACATGGTCAGGCTCCATATACCTAAAAACAAATGCTTAGAATGGCTGAAGACCTTATTATTTTAATTAGGAAACCAGCCTTCCTCCTCTGAGAGACCTAGAACTGATTTTCCTTCTGATCAGGATTCTGATATTTCTGTTTCTTCTGATTACCAGGAATTGCCCTTATCTACCTATGAGGATTCTGATGCAGAGGATTCCATTTCCTCTGCTTCCCCTCCAGAAGATTTTTCTTTTGGTGAAACCCCACACGCTCTTGGGGAGCATTTCCGCTGGGAAAGCCAGGATTTCTCTGACTCCAAAAAAAGCTTAGGGAATTCTTACTCCTTCCTCAACACAGGCCTTTAGCTATCCTTCCTGTTCTGGACATTGTAGATGATGCTTTCTTAGAATCTAGCCTGTCCCCAGACACTTTACCTCCAGCTCCCAGAAAACCTGACGGGTATTAGTGTACCTGACTCTCACAAGTTCCTCTTCAAGAATCCTACTGCTGATCCAGAGACTATTTCCCAAGGACCAAAGGGAATTAAGGCTACTGCTGCCAAAAATCATACCCCTTCTGATAGAGATTCTAGATCCTTGGAGAGATGGGGTAAGAAGGTGTACACTTCTGCTGCTTTGGCCATTAGGGCTTTAAATTGCCAGTTTCATATGTTAACGTACCAACAGCATAGTATGGGTCTACGTAAACAGAAAATTATGTTGATTCCTGACTGTGCTGAACATAAAGAATTACAGGATTTAATGCATTCTGCTGAACAAGTTGGTAAACATACTTTGCAGTGTGGTTTTGACTGTTTAGAAGCGTCTTGCAGGGCTGCTGTCACTGGGTCTGTACTTAGAAGGCATGCTTGGCTTAAGGAGCAAAACTTGCCAGATCATGTTAAAGCTAAATTACTGGATGCTCCCTTAAACCAAGACCGCCTGTTTGGCAACAAAGCAGAAGTCGTTCTCAAAAAAGATGGAGGAAAAAGCTAGATCTGTGCAAACTGTTAAAGATTTCCTGCAAGTATAGCCTCCCAGATTTAGTAGGCATTGGCCTTCAAAGAATTGGTCTTTTCCTCTTCCAGGCCTTCTCAGTCCAAACCTAGGAACATCAGACAACCTAGGTTACAGTCTCAGGCTACGCACAGGCCTAAGCAGTGGGGGGCTTCCACTTCCAAAGCAGGAAGTAGTAAGACTTCCCCTTACGGAAAAATGGCACAATGATGTAACTTTAACCCTTCCAAGGCCTGCTCAACTGTCTGCTCCCTTAGGAGGAAAGCTCACCCTGCATGCAAAAATCTGGGAACTCATTACCCAGGACAAATGGGTTTTAAATATAGTTTTCCAACGATACAGATTCCACTTCCATACCCTACCAATGCCAAACGGTTGGCAAGACCTACCCCCAAATCAGTGGGCAGAGGCTCAACAGCAGGTTCTCGCTCTTCTAAGTATCAGGGCTATTCAACCTGTCCCAGCAGAAGAAAGCGGTCAAGGTTTTTATTCAAGATTTTTCCTGGTACCCAGAAAAGACAGCTCCTGGCATCCTATTCTGGACCTCTCTATTCTAAACACCTTTTTCGTAATCCCAAAATTCAAAATGCCAACACTTCAACAGCTGCTCCCTATGCTAGGCAAAGATGCCTGGTTGGCCACCTTAGACTTAAAGGAAGCTTACCTGCACATTCCAATAAGGGAATCTTGCAGGAAATACCTACGCTTCAGGGCAGGCTCCATGCACTATCAGTTCTCTGCACTTCCCTTTGGCTTATCTACTGCGCCAGGGTATTTCCAAAGTGTCTAGCTCCTGCCATTGCAATTTGCAGGCAGAGAAATATTCAAATGTACCCATACTTGGACGATTGTCTGATTCAGGTAGAAAGCCAGGACTTGCTATTAAAACATCTGGCATACGTAAAGAAACTTCTAACCTCACTGGGTACACCGTAAACGAAAATAAATTTCACCTAGTACCCTGCCAACAGATTGTATTCCTGGGAGCAAGCTTGAACACAACTTCCCAGATGGCTTTCCTCATTCCAGAGAAACAAGTTTATTTGACAGCCTACTTCAAACTACTGGCCACAAAGACCCAGCTATCTGCAAGGAAAATTCTTCAAGCCCTGGGGTTCATGGCCTCTTGCATTCCACTAATTCCATATGCAAGACTGCGATGAGGAAACTACAGTGGTATCTAAAAAGCCTATGGTGTCAACATTCTCAGGACCTGGAATCAATGATTCCTACCATTCCTTGTATGAAGACAGTTCCTTTGATGGGCAGACACCTGCTACCACAACAAGGGGCTCCCCTTCACTCTACCCCCTGCCACCCCAAACTATAAACAACAGGCACATCAGACTATGCATGGGGGGCTCACTTGGCAGGGCAGTGCATTCAGGGCAAATGGAACCCGAGACAGATGCACCTGCATATCAACCAAAAAGAAAGGTTAGCTGTACAGAATTCCCTGACAGCCTTCAAAGACCACAATCTTCCATAATTATGTGGTACATAAGCAAGCAGGGGGGAACCCACTCGTACCCTCTCTGCAGACTACCCATGGCTCTGTGGAACATAGCCTTGTGCTACCAAGTGCACCTACAAGCTCAGTTCCTGCCAGGCAAGCTAAATTCACTGGCAGACGACCTAACCAGAAATCTCATGGACCCATACGAATGGAAACTGGAACCAAAAATATTCAGCCTATTGTGGAACAAATGGGGGACTCTAGAGATAGACCTGTTTGCCTCCCCTCAGAACTACCAATTGGACAAATTCTGCACAAGGACTTCCCACAGTCAAGCTTGGAAAGTGGATGCCCTGTCCTTTACCTGGGAAAGCCTCTCGGTTTATGCCTTTCCCCCTCTACCTCTCCTGTCGAAGGTTCTGCTAAAGATCAAACAGGACAAGCCAAGGGCAATACTGATTGCACCAGACTAGCCACGCCAGCACTGGTGTACCCACTCTTGCGCAGTATGACATTGCTGGAACCATGGCACTTACCTCAGACACCTTCCCTGCTGTCTCAGCAGGCGGGCCAGATTCTGCACCCTCAGCTTCAAACCCTAAACTTTGCATTTTGGCTAATTCCTTGAGCTCTCCAATAGCATCCCTCAGTAAGCTGGTGCTAGATGTCATTCTGGAGGCAAGGAGGCCTAGTACTAGAAAATCCTTTGCTGAAAAGTGGAAAAGATACTGTTCCTGGAGCCAGACTCTGGGGATGGGCAGAACTGTGCCCAACTTACCTCGTATTCTTCAGTATTTAACAGAAATGCTCCACAAGGGCCTATCCTTTTCGTCAATTAAAATTCATGCCTCAGCCATTTTAATTCATTATAATACTGAACCACCCCTCTTCTCTCACCCCCTGCTAAAGCAGTTCCTCAGAGGGGCCAAAAATGTAAGACACCCCCCCCCCCCAGGTGAGCCCCTACTCCAGCCTGGGACCTTAACTTTGTATTGGAAAAGCTCACTCTCCCTCCATTTGAACCAGCTGCAACTGCAGAATTGAAATTCCTTTCTTGGAAAACAGCCTTCCTTCTAGCCATCACTTCAGCAAGAAGAGTGTCTGAGTTACAGGCCCTCATGGCAGTGGAACCCTTCGTTATCTTCCATGCAGACAGGGTTTCCCACAGGGCCAATCCTTCCTTTATGCCCAAGGTGGTATCTAGTGTGGCCCTAAATCAGTTCAATCATTTGCCTACCTTTTCCCCCTAATCCACAAATCAAAGGAGAACGAATACTGCATTCTTTGAACGTGCACAGACAACTTAGATTTTATTTGGACAGGACAAAGCCTCTCAGAAAATCTGAACAGCTGCTATTCGGCTTTGCTGCAGGGGCAGAGGGGAAGGCCATTTCAAAGCAAACCATTTCTAAATGGATTAGCCCATTGCATTAATTTCTGCAATAAGCACAAAGGAAAACCTACCCCACAGGATAAGATCACATTCCACCAGGGCTGCATCTACCTCTGTTGCCTTTCTCAGAGGAAGTCCCTACCAGGGACATCCTTGAAGCTGCTACCTGGAGCTCTGTACATACCTTCACCAAGCATTACCGCATGCCTATTTTTATAAATCCAGAGCTGGTTTTGCCACTTCAGTTCTGCAGGGCTTAATAGCTGGCCCTAATGCTCTCTAGCTTCCTCCACCTTCCTTAGCTTTGGAATGTGATGACTGTATTAGTGAAACATGAAAAACATGATACAGTTGTGTACACTTACCATAAATGTAGATGTTCGAGTGTATTCACTGTTGCAGGCCTGGTTACCCTCCCTACAGCCCCCTGACTTCTTTTGCCTCTGCCCTTTCCTGTTTGTTTAGTGTATTTAATCTTTCTGGTGTATTTGCTTTTTGTTGGCAGTGTACCATAACATATAATTGCTTCCCATTGTGGGGGCACCTGACATCTGGGGCAAGAAAAACTGATGTAATGGTATTGGCTGCATGTTTTATACCCCTGACGACCTGATGTCATGGAAGAAGAGACAGCATCTGACGCAGGAATCCAAGACTCTGGTATTCAGGCCTGCTGAGGGTACCTGCAGGTAGATAATCCAAATGTGATGACTGCAGCAGTGAATACACTCGAACATCTACATTTATGGTAAGTGTACACAACTGCACTTTTCAGAGTTGGACAGAAGACTCATTCAACCATCTCACGAGGTTAGCTAAAGATCTGGAGTCTATCCAAGGTTCTTTTTAGTACCCAAAAAGATAGGGGACCCAAGACTAATTTTGGATCTCAGCAGTCAGAATCGGTTTGTAAAACAAGACAAAAGTCCGGATGGCCACTCTGCAGTCTGTTCTACCTCTGCTGAGGAAGAGCTATTGGATGTGCTCTGTCAATCTCCAGGATGCATACTATCATATCACGATCCAGTGGCATTCCAGGAGATTACTGTGTTTCTGTCAGAGCCATTCATTATCAGTTCAGAGTGTTGCATTTGTCTCACCACAGCCTCCTCCCCTTCAGATGTTCACCAAGATCATGACAGCAATGACAGCCTAGCTCAGGCTACAAGGGATCCACATATTCCCATATCTTGGTGATTGGCTTTTGCTACCTCCAGAGATGTACTTTTCACAGTAGTCATTCCTACTACAACTGACAACTCACCTCATGCCTATAACCATCAACAAAAGCAAGTTAGCCGTAGAATTCGTAGGTTGCCACATAGACTCTGTACATCAGATAGAAAAACTACCATCAGCATCAGTCAAATCAACCAGATCCGTAGCTCTCCATTATCATAAATCATCCCTGACCCCAGGCTTGACTCGTATTGCACCTCCTAGGTTTAATGGCTTCCTTTATAATGATGGTTCCCTTAGCCAAATACCACAAGTTCTACAGTGGACACTTAGGTGTGCAGTGGTCATAAAAACCTCAACTTCTTTATTACAGAGTACATCTCAAGCATGTCTGTGGGGACCAGATTCTTTGGTGGATTCCATTCAGTGCAGCAAGTCAGGGCAGGCTGTTCTATCCTCCAATACCCAGAGCCACATTTACTACAGACGCCTCGCTTCTAATGGGGGGGTTGTCATTCTAAAGTTTGGACAGTCGAAGGAAAATGGTCTACGATAGAGGCCAAGCCTCACATCAGTATCTTGGAGTTGAGTGGTTCTCCTTATGCTGCAGGCATTTCACGACCATGTGATTGCCATGCCATCTATACAATGTTGGTAATATTTAGTACATTAGCAAGAAAGCTGAAATCCAGTCATATACTCTCTTTGCTGAGAAGCCATGAGAATTTCTGCAGTGGACAATGCTGTTGATATGCTTTCTAGTAATAGCACACATACCTGAGACGTTCAGTATCCTTGCAGACAAATTGAGCAGCACTATACTACTGCCTCACAAATGGTCTCTCAACAACATAGTGGCAGCAGAGATTTCCAGCCACTGGGGCCAACATTGCTGCGACCTTTTTGCTTCATACCTAAACAAATGCAGAAGTTACTTTGCCCTCATCCTTCCACAGGGACAGTCACTGAGAGATGCTATAGTCCATCCTTGGCCCTCAGGTACATTTACACCCTTCCACCAATTTCTCTCATCACCAAGTTAGTTCAGAAAGGTGTGGAGTACAAGTCCAGGGTAATCTTCATTGCTCCTTTCTGGCCTTAGCAGATATGGTTCCCCTTATTTTGGCCTCATGATCTTCACACCCCATGGGCTCTAGATATGTTCCATGATCTGCTCACTCACCCATCCAGGTTGCCTCTTCTGGACCTCAAAACTCTAAAGCTAACCACATTTTCTCCAATTCTGACAGTAGCAAGAGATGCCAGGCTGTCTTCCCTGGTAGTTCATGGCATAGAGTCTTCTCAAAGAAACTCAACCAAAAAGAAGAGCAAATGGAAGTGTTTCTCCATCCAGGTCTCTTCTGACAGCCTAGACCCTTTTCAACACCTCTATCAAAAATTTTGGAATTTCTTTCAGAACTTTTTAAGGCTGGGTCAAGGTCTATAGCATAATTGGAAGCCATTTCATACTTTCACATAAGGCTCAACAAAGCTTCTTTTACTTCCCTCAGTGTCCAAAGCCTTTCTGAGAGGAACCTTTTTTATTGAGACCCCCCCAGTTCATGATCTATTCCCTGCCTGAGATGTCACCATCTTACTTCAGTCTCTCAACATAAAAACCCTTTTGAACCATCATCCGTAGATATGAAGTTTCTTTCATGGAAGACTATTTCCCTCCAGACCTCTCCGAAGCTCTAACCAAGACCTACTACAAATCTACAAGCCAAGTCTAAATTTGGATGTAACATGTACAGCTGTCACCCCACTATTGCCTGGAACAGGCTCCCACTAGTAATCAGGACACTTACTTCCTAAACAATTTAAGACAGCCACCAAAGAGCACTTTAAAAGTCACGGGACCTGACACTGCACTCTCCCTCCTTAAACATCCCCTACTTCCCATACCTTAATCTACTTTCTGCCCTTAACTCACTCTTCTCACTAGCTCTCTCT